>NW_004567119.1:19861168-19861682 GCF_000260355.1 Condylura cristata | reverse complement strand
CTCCCCTCAGCAGTGTACTTTATGGATCTTTCTGTTCTGCTCCCCACTCTGTCTCTGGTAAATTCTCTCACCCCCCTCCCCATGCCTCTGGCTTGTACCCCAGTTCTTGTTTGTATAAGAAAACTTAATATTTAAAAATTGGGAGTTCCACTATCACAGGAGAGGGGACAATGGGTCCAGAAGAAACTATCAATCTCTGGCACACCCCACCACACTTTCATTAGTGGAGGAGTCTTGTGTAGCTATTTCTCTATTCAAAGTAGATAGGAGCCCCAGGGAAGATGCAGACATTTTTCATTAAGATTAAAAAGAGAGGATTTAGTCTTCCTAATCCCAAAGGAGATCTAATAAAGAAACTTGTTCTCTTCAGACTTACAAAGAGAAAGGAAGCAGCTAAAAGACAAGAAGCAACAGAAATTTACTAGAAATGCTACTATAATTATAATCATTAAAACTAATGGAGTCAATGTTTATATAACATCTCTTTGGGATTGTTGCAGCGTGGATGAGCCAA
>NW_004567119.1:19846445-19860557 GCF_000260355.1 Condylura cristata | reverse complement strand
CTTTAGCCTGCTGCGTCACCAGGGAGGGCCACGCTATTCTTAGTGTAGCATCCTGCAAGCAAGCGAAGCACTTGCCCAACGCTCAGCTCCCTGAAGCATGGACTCTGTGACTGACCACCTTTTGGCCTCAGTGTCTACCCATACTCTCTGTGCTTCTAGTCATCTAATCACAGCAGCAGTCTTAGTTTTTAAAAAATAAGGGGAAGCACACCTGTGTTCACCACAGGAGTCTCACAGTAGCCAAGAGATGAAATGGATGGATGAACAGGTAAAGGAAATGTAGGGTGTCTCTATGTGTGTCACTCACATTAGAGATTCCTATATGTGTATTGATAATACCACAGAATAGGAGGAATTCCTGTCAAAGGCACCAAGATGGAAAAGCCTCAAGGACATTACGCTAAGTGAAGTGGACCAGTCAGAGAAAGGCAAATTTGGTATGATTTCACTTATTAAAGTAACTAACATAGTCAAAATCAGGCCCTCCCTGGTGGCACGATGAATTAAAGCACAGTACTGCCAAGCCAGCCACAGAGGCTTCACCTTGGGTTCGATCCCCGACCTGGAGGTGACCCACATGGCAGAGCAGACCTTTCCTGACCCGCCCACAGCTCCCCTCAGCAGTGTACTTTGTCCATCTGCCTGTTCTCCCAAATCTGTTCCTGATGAACCTCTCACCTCCTGCACCTCTGGCCTGTACCCCAGTTCTGCATGCATAAATAAATCTTTTTTTTTTTTAAAAAAAGTAGTCAGAATCATAAAAATAGAAAGTAGAAATGTGTTCAACAGGGCTACAGAGAAGGGAGGAGGAATTAATTGTTGTAGAATTTCAGTTTTGCAAGATGAGGAAGTTCGAGAGAGCTATTGCACAACTATTTGTAAAACTGCTTCAAGCTACTGACTGCACACTTGGAAATGTTTAAGATCATAAATTTAATGTCAGGTGTTTTTGATCGCAATGAAATAAGCAAAGTTCCTACTTCCACATACATCAGACACAGGGCTCTCTAGGCAAACAGTGGGACATTGGCCCAAGAATTAGCAGTACAGCTTTGTAATGACAATCTCAGCGGTAGCTACGTAACCAAACTACAGCTTCTGGGGGCACCGCACTTAATCAGACTGAAACTCAGCTGTTCAGGTTTTCAGCTCCTTACAGCTGGTTGAATTATGGACTCTCAAGGCCAAATTTGAAGGGGGAAAGGCAAAGAGCTGAGGCAGAGTCTTGCCTCCTCACATTATGCCCAGCTCAGTGTGTTCCAGCTACACAGGGACACAGCTGCAACAGGCAGAGCGGATGGGCCCTGATATTATCTGGCCTCGACTCTATTGCTTGTAGCCATCTTCTCCTAGAAACCAATACACACTGTGCTGGAGGCTGTCGCAAGTCTGACGGCTAACTCTAGCACACTCCACATCACTCCCACTGTTGAGCTCTCAGGGCTGTGCTAGGACTGGATGTCCAGTAACTGTCCAGTAATCCTGATTCTGGATTTGCTACCTTGCCACATATGCCTCCACTTCCCCCCTTTACCTGTTGGATTCCATGTATTGCTATCTTGTCCCTTTGCTTCATCTCCTCTCTCTTATGTTTTCGAATCTTGAACACAAAATGGGCCCTCTCTGGTGGTGCAGCGGGTTAAAGCACAGCACTAAGAAGCTGAAGCCACTTCAGCATGAGTTCGATCCCCGCCCCAGAGATGATCCACACAGCAGATCTCTCCTGACCCGCCCGCTGCTCCCCTAAGTGCACTTCATCAGTCAACCTGTCTCTGGTGAAGCCCCTCACTGCCCCTGCACCTATGACCTGTACCCCAGTTTGTATGTTTAAATAAATCTTTTAAAAAATCATTACATCTACCAACAAACCCTGAGACTCACTAGAACTCAGTTCTGAGTGTTCTTAGCAGCTGCATACAACAGCCGATAAATGTTTAATAAGAATCTATACATACAAATTAAGGAGCAATAAGTCATTCCTGTCCCCTGATAGAAATACAATGGTTATGGGATGCTCTATCAGGCTTTCTGAAAAAATCTGATCCATCTTCCTGTTTAAAGTTATGGGATTCTGAAGCTATTCCAGTACAAGTTATTACTACCAGATATGCAAATTAACACAAAGGCAAGCGAAGGCTTGCAATCGGACAAGTCTTTTTTTTTAACTAAAATGTGAAAGACCATCCAAAATGACATACAGACACTCTGCTTTAGTCTCATGTCTTCTAAACATTTATTGATCTCTATGAATCATTCTGGACACTAAACTAAAGCTGAATTGACACATATTTCGAAAGATCTCCAAAAAGAAGAGCACAATACAAAGTAACAGCAGAAAAAGGCAGAATAGTGGCCTTGGGGTTGGCTTCTGATCCAACAGCTGTTCTAACTCTGGCTTTGCCACCCCCAGCCCCTCTGATTGTGAATAAGTTATTTAGTGACTCTTAAGTGTTGTTCTGTTCATCTTATCGAGGATAAAAATGCTACTTAACAGGAAAAATTATAATAACAAATAAATGAGAGGATCTCAGAACACATTGAGTAACTGGTGATCACAACAAGAAAAAACACCTGCTCCTGCCATGAGAGAACAGGTTTTAAAAGAATTCTGAATAATTAGAACCAATTAGCGAGGGATAGCTGCAATTTATACTTCTAACAGCAGGTGGCACTAGTGCCATGTCTATGTAGTGCTATCTTGCCCCTGAATTCTTTTGTTATAAGCATCCCATTTCAGCTTGCTTTTTCAGGGAATAGCAGCAGTTCCCCTCTGATCTTTAGTTTTTTGCTACTCATTTAGTTTCACTGGTTGATTTCAGCAGTATTGTAGCACAGCTTCGTAAATTATTTCTATTAAAATAATGCAACTATGATCTTTAATCCTGAGAAAGTTCAAGTTTTCTTTTTTCTAGAACATACTAGGGTTCACCTTTATGAGAAGGAATGTTTGAAGAAGAGACTTTGAGCATAGAAATAAGAAATAATGGGTTTAAAATCATTCCTAAATGGCTTGATGAATGTGCCATGGTAGATTTAACAGTGATTCTAATGACATTTTCCAATTTAAATATCTTCCTGTATTTAACCTCCCATGCTGGTGTCTATGAGACAAGTGTGTGTGTCTGTGGGCTGTGGGGGGGGGGGGTTTGGGGGGAAGGTTCCGTCTCTAGCCTAGTGGGGAATCTAAAGGTTTGACCTTTTGGGGACATATCGGCCTTGAACTGTGACCTGGATGCCCATTGTCTGGCATCACAGGGTTTGGAGAGTCCCTCAGATGCTAGCTCAGGCCCAACTTTAGGTAAACATGGCTCTGTGCAAAGTGTATTTGTGCAACCACTCCCCAAAGTGTCACTGAAGCCACAATTCTGTGGTCAGCACACAAAGGGTGGTGTTCACAGCGTCCACCACAGGGGCAGGGCTGTCAGCTCACACGAGAGCTGGGAAGTGAACACTGTGGTCCTACAAGCCCTTTAAAGGAAGCAGCAGCACCAGGCCTGCCGGCCACTGCAAAGCACCATCCCCCCCAGAGGTTAGCCTACTAACAAAACAATAGCAACCCGAGTGACCCATATCAACTTGTCCATAACAGGTAAAGTAATTTTTCAGCTAAATCCTATTCTGTGTTTAAGTGTAGGTAAGTTTGGAGAAGAAAAACTGAACTTTAGAAAATAGCCCTAAGTTTGATGAAGAGCCAAGATGATGATGATGATAATGGTCATGACGGTGACAATGGTGATGATGGTGATGGTGGTGATGGTGATGATGATGGTGATGGTGGTGATGGTGATGATGGTGGTGATGGTGATGATGATGGTGCTGATGATGATGGAGATGGTGATGGTGATGATGATGGTGATGCAGGTGATGGTGGTGATAGTGATAATGGTGGTGGTGATGATGGTAATGATGATGATGGAGATGGTGATGGAGATGGTGATGATGGTGGTGATGGTGATGGTGATGGTAATGATGATGATGATGGTGATGGTGGGCCTGTAGAGACATCTTACATGCACATCAAAACAAGATAAGAGTTCAATATATGATGATATTATGATTAATTAAAATATTCACTGTTCACTCAGCTAGCCAGATATATCTTCAGCAAATAATGGCAACTTGGTTTCTGCCATTTCATGTGTCTTATTTCCTTGCATTTGATTGAGCAATCTCTGATTGCTGCTCTAGGGTTCTACAGAACTCACTTTTATCTCTGGTGACTCTGCATTTAACTGCAACTCTGGCTGCTGGTTTCCAATATATATTCTTCATCCTGTTGAGGATAGCCTACTGCTGGTTTACTAAAAGTTTAGATCAAAGCACAGGTTGATTTGATTATATGTCTTTTATATATCTGTCAGATGATACTTTGGTTTTTCTCTGAGACCTTTTGATGAGATCAATTCTGTTGATAAATTATGTCTGAGTTATTGAATAATTTGTTATGATTGACCTGTCTTTGTACTTTTAGAATAAGACGTATTTCATCATTCTGTATTTGATGAAACTCACTACTATTTTACTTAGCATCTCATAACAGTTCTTGTATTTGTACACATATAAATCAGTATTTATATTTTTTTCTTCTATATTTCAAAGGTTTCCATTTTCCTGCCATGGATATATTGCTTCTTAGGGTACATTATGAAGCAATTAATCTTTTTCTATGCAGTCATTGTTATATTATATATATTATATGCAAATGACCTAGTCTTTGAATATACAAAAGTATTTTCCTTCAGAGGTAGGCCTAGGATGTACTTTAGATGAAATGTTTTACCAACATTTTCAGTTTCTTCTATGCTGCTTGGTCAGATCAGATTTTCTACTTTTTTATTCAATTTCATTTATTGCCATTTCCTAATGAATTCTTTTGTTGTGACTTTCAGCATAGTCTTATGTAAATTTATTTTTCCACTAGTCCACCCTATTAGATAAATCTACTTTTCTAATATATTCTTTCTTTTTTTTTTTTAAGATTTATTTATTTATGCATACAGAACTTGGTACAGGCCAGAGGTGCAGGGGTGGTGAGAGGCTTCACCAGAGACAGAGTGGGGAGCAGAACAGGCTGACTGACCAAGTACACTGCTGAGGGGAGCAGCAGGCGGGTCAGGAGAGGTCTGCCACGCCATGTAGGTCACTTCCAGGTTGGGCGGGGATTGAACTCATGCTGAACCGGCTTTAGCTTCTTAGTGCTCTGCTTTAACCAGCTGCAGCCACCAGGGAGGGCCCTAATGTCTTAGTCCTAATTGTGAATATTTAGATTCTTCCTTTATTCCTGAAGAGTCACTATTAGTCTGTCATTTCAATGGCATCCTGCTGCTTAAAATAGCTGACAAAATAGTACGCAGAAATGAAGTTCAACTGAATTTTCCTACTGTTCACATTATAGCTAAGTAAGAGTTTCCCACCTTCAAATAATACATTAGCTCAAAGAATTTAAACATTTGTACTCAGACAATGAATTCCAGTAACAGTTTCACAAATAAGAATTATGAAGTCAAATTATGAAGTCTCTTGGCAAATCACAGGAGAAGTCAAAACACAACGCTGGGGCCAGCACTCCCTTGGGCCATCCCCAAAGCGAACAAGGACCAGCATTAAGAGTCCAGCCATTTTAAATGGAGTTTGCTTCCAGAAAGAACATGGTGAATTTATTTTCCTCCTAAGAGACTTTTTCTGTATGTGGTATGAGCATTCTGTGGAACAGCCCTGGAGGCATGCTTTTATGACAGGGAAGGGCCTGTTTAAATAAGAACATTAGACCACAGTAAGATGACTAAGAAGGTGAGAGCTTGAGGAACCCCAGGGCGCTGCTCCAGCTGGGCCAGGTGATTGCTGCAAGTGTTTAAAGGTACCTTGTTATCTCCAAAGAAGTGAGCTCAGAAATATTGCCTGAAACCAGGCCAAATTATCCTGAGATGAAGCCATACTTGCCGATTGAAGACTACACGCGAAAAATTGCTTTAATAAAACTGCTTATGTTTTAGCATTAAAAGTTTGTTGTTGGTGGCCCTCCCTGGTGGCGCAGCCGGTTAAAGCGCAGCACTGAGAATCTAAAGCCGCTTCCTCATGAGTTCGATTCCCGCCTGCCCCGGAGGAGACCACATGGCGTGGCAGACCTCTCCTGGCCCACCCGCTGCTCCCCTCAGCAGTGTACTTCGTCGATCTGCCTGTTCTGTTCCCCACTCTGTCTCTGGTGAAGCCTCTCACCGCCCCTGAGCCTCTGGCCTGTACCCCAGTTCTGTATGTACAAATAAATAAATCTTTAAAAAAAAAAAAGTTTGTTGTTTAGCTCTCACTTATTGGCCTTGCAATCACCTTTCAGCTTGGCCCAAAGAACTTTCAAAATACCCAAATTCAAATGTTGCTATTCAAGTAAACAATTCCTAAAACGGGTGAGTCAATTTTGTTGTGACAATACAACTCCCTACTAAATGTCGTTTTCCCCCAAAGGTTAAAAAGGTTGACAGTCCAAAGCACGGATTTGGAGACCAAGGACCCATTAAAGTATTGTTAGCGACAATCCGTGCTGTGCAGTAGAAACACAGAACTTAGACCTCTTGGAACTGGAAGTTTACAGCCCTTTGACCAACATCCCCCTCAACTTGCCCTATTTCACAGCCTCCAAAAATCACCTCTTCTCTGTTCCTATGAGTTGGTTCCTTTTTAGATTCCCCATATAAGTGCTTTCCTACCGTATTTGTCTTTCTCTTCCTGACTTATTACTAAGAATAATGCCCTCAAGGTCTAACCATGTTATTACAAATGGTAGCATTTCCTTCCTTCTCATAGCTGAGTCACCTCTGCTGTGTCTGCTCGTCTTCATCCATTATCCCTGGCTGTCGTGAGTGACGCCCCCATGACGTGCCTCGCTCCCCTGGTTAGAAGTCTGTTTGTTGATGGTGTCCAAGCTATTGCTTGTGTGCTATGGTCTTGTGGAAGTTTGAGTTTTTTATTTATTTCTATTTATTTATTTTATTTATTCTATTTATTTATTATTTCTTCCATTCAGAGAGGCTGGCCAGTAGGCAAGTCCCCCAAACACATAGCCTCAGAAATGCCCACCCTTTGACATCAAAGGCAACCGCTTGGAAAACTTCTCTTCCCGAGACATCTATCCCAGAAGCTTTTCCCAAAACCCTTATATAGGCTTCAGGTGGGAAAATTCCACATTGATGCCTCCTTTGTATCCTGTCCCTTCTCTGGGAGCTCCTCCCCGCACAGCCTCTTCACCTTCTTGAAAAGTGACAGTGGAGGGATGAAGCAGGGGTTAGGGACCTCCCAGGTGGCACCAGGGGTTAAGATACAGCACTATGAAGCTAATGGCAGCCACCCCAGCACCACTGGGATCCCAGCCAGGGAGCTGACCCACCTGGTGCAGCAGACCTCACCTGTCTCCCTTTTTGCTCCCCTCTGCAGTGTACTTGTCAATCTGCCTGTTCTGCTCCCCACTCTGTCTCTGGTGAATCCTCTCACCGCCCTTGTGCCTCTGGGCTGTACCCCACTTCTGTATGCATAAATAAATAAATAAAAATATCAAGAAAAAGAATAATAGTAAGCAGGGGTTGGTAAATATGGCCCTCAGGCCAAATCCTACCTACCACCTGTTTTTGTACAGACTGTAACTAAAGGAAGTTTTCTACATTTTGAAGTGATTGGAAAAGATCCAAGCAAGAATAATATTTCAGGACATAGGAAAATTACGTGAAGTTCAAATTTCATGTCTACAAGTGGTTTTATTTGAACACAGCCACACGCTTTCTTTTATGTACTGTCTGTGGCGAGTTTCCCACTGCAATTGCAGAAATGAGTAGTTGCAAGAGACCATGTGGACTACGAAGACTTAGCTATGGAACACTGGGCCCCTCACAGTGTAAGTACACTGACCTCTCATTCCGAGCGTGGGCCAGCAAGCCAGTCTGCCTGCAGTTTGGATTTAGTTCTGCCCAAAACTGACTATGTGGGCAATGTGTTAACATGTTCTGAGCCACAACTTCATATTTAAGGTGGAGATGACAATAAGTATATTTCCCTCACTAATTCCCATTGGGATTAACTAAGTCAATTTGGAATAGTGCCAGGCATAGGACTTAAATAAATGTTAGTTATTATTGTTTCTTTGCAGCTAGTGACTATACATCATAGTAAATAAGATATTAACAATTAAAATATTAGTATTTAAATTAAATTTGAATTTAATTTAATATTATATAAAAATTCTGGATCAAGTATTTGTTTCTTCACTGACCACAAATTAGCAGGATGAAAAAATCAGTTGAATAGGATAGTTATCTAAACAATACAAAGGTGTCAGTGTTATTTATCAAAGGGCTGCAAAATAAAACTATTCCTGTTCCCCCTAAAAGTTCAAGTTTAGGCCTGCACTAACACGTTCCTTTTCTATGTAATTCAGGGATCTCAGAACTAAGTCAATTTTTTTTTTGTTTTGAAGAAGATTCAATAGAATTTTCCATTTTTATGAAACACTTTATAGAAATTTTCCATGTAACTATATATCATTTTATATAATTAAGTAATATGACATACTTTTAAGACATCTCTTGTTTAAAGAGTTTTATGAAGACAATTTTTTAGCATTTGTAGGAGTTTTCAAATTATGTGTAATGTAGAGAAAATCCAGTAAGTTTTATATCTTCTCGCCTAAATATCAATCCAGTGTTCATCAAATTAATGACTTCCAATTACTCGCATATTCATCCACTTCTCTCAAAGGTGAGTTTGGAACCCATATACGTGGATATATGCCCTATTTTTTTTTTTAAGTTTGAATTTACACCAGCTTGTTTTTTGAAAGACCTACATTATATCCCTGTGCGTTAATTGAAAGAAATCCAAGAAGGACTTACCTGCAATACTCAGCAGGGAGTCTGTAACAGCCATTCCAGAGGCAGTGACCCTCCCCCTTCCCAAGCACCCGGGGAGAACCAGTTTCTTCCCTGGAAACTGCTTTACAAAAATGGTGTGTTTATCACGTAGTTCCGACTTTAATACAAGGGACTGTTCTTTTAGGCTTTATGTGTCATCTGGTATGATTTGGTAGGCTATTGTTTGGGTCTGGAAATGCCAAGAAAAGTCTCCAGATAAATGAATAGTAATTGCTTCTTGCTTTACTCGGTTTCAAAATTACGAATGGTTTCATAGGAACATTTTACTTTCCCATAGATAGTAGGGGACACCGTGTTTGCAGCACAAAACATTCTAGAAGCAAAGCTAAAAGCTTTTTGTTGTGTTTGTGAAAGGATCAGGGTGTTTATGAAGCAATCTCAAGGGATGGGATGAGGCCCTGAACAGCATCAAAGCACTGACCAGGTCTCCCCACTTACAGGGAAACCAGACTTCCAAAGCCATATGGCAGGGCCAAGGGCCCACACCCAGCCAAGTCGTTTAGCCACTCGCGGGTAAACAGTGATGTGAGTTCCTGAAGTATTTGACGGAGTTTCTGGGGCTGCAGAAACCATTTCCTTTCTCAGTTCAGTTCACAACTCCCAAATGAAACGAATAAAACCCACACTGTCCTAAACATTCGCCCTTAGAAGCTTGCAAAGTAATGCTTAGAACCAATTGCATTTTCTTTTTTTGTATTTCCAGCAACTACTCAGTCATATATAGGATCAAAGAATGAGCCTTCTCCATTCAGGAAATTCGTATTTATTTATTTATTTTTAATCACCCATAGCTTCTCTCAGGGAAGTAATCAAACTTGTAACAGGGTGGTCCTTAGGAAAAAGGGAAGTTCCAGGTTCCCTGCCCCACCCAGAAGGAGGGTGGAGCTGAGCAGAGAAAAAGGAGAGAAGAAAAAGGAGAAGAGAAGGAAGCAGGATGGGGAACAAGGAGGAGACCGAAGGAAGCCACATGGAGCAGCAAGCATGTGATGAAGAAACCAGGCTTGTTTCCTGGCCCTGGACTGGTTAAGGCAGATGTGGCTGAGAGACCTGTAGGGAGGTGACTATGGCAGTGTTTATATTGATTTTGATTTTGCTCTTTTCCTCCCAGAATTGTCTGGCCATCTCTGACCCTCTTCCATGGGTCCGGGCCAGAAGGTGCTTTAGTGTCGTGCAGTGTTTTCAGGCCTTGCTTTGGGCCAATCCCTTTTGGGTTGACTTTTGCCCATGAGGGGATGGGTCACTTCAGGTGTTTGATTTAGAAGTTATATTCTTTGTGTTCCGTATTGTATATTTACTGTAAAAATACTGTATTAATACAGTAAATATACAATACGGAACACAAAGAATATTTAAAGTCCCTTTTCATTAAAGTTTTATATGTTTTGTCTTGTTGCGGCGGATGGCAGAACCCACTTAGAGCAGGCAGGTTTTGGGGCTTCAGGGGTGTCCCTCTCCCCGTGTCCTCTTAACAGAATTGGGGTGCCCTATAACAAACTGACAAGACTTGGCAAAATAAATGTGATAATCAAGGGAGGTGAGGCAGGAGCCAGTTGTCTTGAACCTCCTTTAAGGGAAAGACATCATATTCAAGTAGAACTATCCTCCAAAACAATTTCTTCTCACCTCTTTTGCCAAGCCACCTTGAAATAGAGCACATGACCATGCATAAATGTGTTTGGAACTTTGGAATCTGATTATCTGGGGTGGTCATGCTTTCTGTTTATTCTGAAATGATATCAGAGGACAAAGAAAAGGCTATTTCTGGGAATCAACCCATCCATCTGGTTGACTCTCTAACTTTAAGCCTCATTTTAATAAGAGCCTTTGAATAGCTCTGCTTTTATGATTGAAATGGACTTTCAAATTGGGGGTTAGCCATCTGATAGAACAAAGTGGGTGGACTTCAGTCTTCAGAGAAAAACAAATAAACATACTGAAAGTTGTGATCAAAATTTTCCCTTTTCAGCCAATCCTCTTAGCACAATTATTGTCAAGCTTGAAGTACCCATTGCCCAAATTCAAACCTCACGTTTTGGGAAAAGCTCACAATACAAGGGTGTGGTGAGGCAATTGAAATCATTTAAATTTAAATTTGAATCTAATTCCATAATGAGCATTAACACTCAGGTGCATATTAAATTTAAAATATGCCAGAGTATCCATCACCCAATTTCTTTGCACACAGATGACAGCAGCAATTTGGGAAACCCCTATTCTATAATCCAAAATGCCATGGTAAGAGCCATATGGAGCAGTTGCCAAGGAAGGTGTGAAGAAGTAAACCCTAAAGACATAGCAAGGGGCCCTCCCTAGTGGCTCAATGGGTTAGGACACAGCACAGCAAGCCATCAGCTGCCACCTCAGTGTGAGTTGGATCTCCTTCGTCAGCCTGCGTGTTCTGCTCCCCACTCTGTCTCTGGTGAATCCTCTCACCGCCCCTGCACCTCTGGCCTGTACACATAAATAAATAAATCTTTAAAAAAAAAAAAAAAGACATAGCACGGAGAAATTCAATAAGGAACACCTTGGTGAAGAATTGACAGAGATGTCATCAGAGATGACAAAAAAATGTGGCAACTCTTTGCCAGTTGCTCAAGCTCTAAAACGTAGAATCATCGCTGGTTCATCCGTGTCTCAAAATCTGAGGGCAAGATCCAAGACTTCTGAGACCTGAACTGCAGTTAGTGAGGCAGTTTTGGTGGGGGGCAAACTTTTAAAATGTGCACTGTGGGGCCCAGTAACTTCATAACCATATCTCCCCTTTGCCACCCACTGTTCTGCCCTCCTGCTGGTTCTCCCTTCAGTATATTCAGGAATGCAACTTCTTTCTACCTCCTTCCCCAGCACCTGGATCAAACTACCTTATTTTTGTCTTCATTACTGACATAGCTTTCCTTCTCTCTCACCCTCCAGCACCCTCCCCTGTTCCTTCACATTCCTACCACAGGAGGCAAATTAAATCATGTTGGTTGGCACAAAGCCATCCAACCTTCTCTTCCAATAACAGAGAAAAGCCTCGCGCTGCCTGTCACAGGCCCAATTTATCTGGCCATGGTGTACACCTTGGACCAAGCTTCCTTCCAAGTTCTGCCCCTTACTCAGCTCTCACCACCCCGGATTTCTTGAGATTTGGGGAACCTGCCAAACGTGCCTGTAGGCCATTGCATGTAATTTCCCCTGGAATTCTCACTTCCTTCAGGCTTGCACTTATAGAGATGCCTGCCCTGCCCAGCTGGCTCTCTCAATACCAAACAGCCCCCACTGGCCCTGTCCATCACACTTTGGGCTTTTCTCTCTAGGCTGATGATGACTTGGTATAGGCTTTTCTTCTGTCTTAATCCACTGGACTGTAAACTCTGTAAGGGTAGGGGATTTTCTTGTTCACTGTTGGGCCCTGTTCTTAGAATAATTGTCTTACACCTAACAGGGACATAACTGAAAGCCCACAAAATTACCTAACCTAGGAATTAAGGTTAATCATAATGTCACTGGCAGAGAAAGAAAAAAAATTTTTTTGGGGGGGTTGCGGTGGGAGGAAGAGTAGTGGAATTCCTTCTGGATGTTAAATCTAAAGTGAAAAATTTCTTAAATTATCACTATATTTTGTGAATAAATGCCTACTTGTCGGCAGGAAAGATATTTAGACCTGGGAGATACCCCCTACCAAGGGAACTTAATTTTTCAATTTCAGGCCTAGCTTTGCAAAATGTTACCCAAGTTCAAACACACTGATTCTTCAACCAAATCTCACTATTTTATTATATATTCATTTACTCTTCCTTTTCTTTCATGCTCTAAATAAACAAGAAAACCTTCACAGACTCCAAGGACATTTATTCTGAGCTGCGTTTTCTCAGACAATGAGCATAAATGAGCTGTTTATTTAACTCTGACATTTTACTTCTGTTAAAAAAAATCACCAAGTTAGAGATCTGATTGGCTTTATTAAAAGATTCATGAAACAGCATCCCATCTATATACTGTGAGGACCTAGACAAAATGGGGAGTACCTTTAGAGGGAAAGGGGGGCAAGTTTTTTAGTAAAGGATTATTTCAGGTAAAGTCTCTTTAGGTAGGGGGGTGACTGGGGCTGGGGGTCTTCTCATGCAGATACCGCTGGTGCTGGTTAGGAAGCTACAGATTTTTTGGGAGAAGTTGAATCTAAGACTCGACCTCGGGTGTGTTTTTTCTCTGTATGGGGCCAGAGGAGGGCTATGCCTCAGAACCAAGCTTCATTTTTGAGGAAGTGAGTTCCAGGAGGGGAGATTCACACCGGTCAGGAGCGATTAAGGCAGTCTCCTTTCTCCTCTGCATCTTTGCCAACACAATATTCCGTGAAGGAGCAAAGACTGGAAAATGCCAGGCCCCCTTCTTATCTAGGGTTGCTTTTTGGATGGATGCTCTGTTGGGAAACAGGTCAAGAGGCATATCCCCAACACTCCCCGAACTCCCACGAAATCCTCCAGCAAGAGAATTTGAATTTCTTCAGTTGGGGACGAGCCCTGAGGTTTGGGGGTGGAAGGTTGTTTGCAAGATTTTCAAGTTAGTGTTCTCCAGATAATAAGCCCCGGAGGATATACACTGGGATATACTTCTGAGGAGCCCGGCTCCCTCGGTCAGTTGCCTGCTTACAGGAAGACAAACGTTCCTGCTTTGAAGGCTGCAGTGGCCGAGGGAGAGCGGTCCGCCCCGTAGTCCAGCTTCCGGCTCTCCCGTTGTCAGTTAAAGCTCTAGGGGGTGAAAGCAGTCAGTAGTCAACTGCTCATTCATTCAACAAATATTTATTGAGCGCTTGCTGAGTGCCGGGCACTGGGGTGCCCCGGGGGCAAGCGGCCACTCTTAGCAATTCATTCTAGCTCCCCAGGGGCTCCGGCGCGCTCCGTGGGAGCGGACCCTGCACTCCTCGCCCACCCGGTGCCCGCAGCCCGCTGGCCTGGGTGTGCCCAGAGCTTGCAGCGCACCCTCCCGGCACCCGCGGCGGGGGTGGGGGGGAGGGAGGGATCCAGTCTCCAGGGTTTCATCTGGGTGGGGAAAGCGAGGGGCGGGGTGGGGGGACTCAAAGCACAAAGAAATAACCGTGCCCCAGTGTGCCCTGGAGAAGGCTCCCGGGAAGTGCGCGCGACGGGAGAACGCGGAGCCGGGGCGCCCGCGGGTCCCGGCTCAAAGGCGGCGGGAGCAGGCGGAGGGCGCGGCCGCCAGG
>NW_004567119.1:19843189-19846213 GCF_000260355.1 Condylura cristata | reverse complement strand
CCGCTGGAGCCCCGGGAGCTGTAGCCGCTGCAGCCGCCACCGCCGCGGGGCGAGGTTGCCGCCATGGCCCGCTGGATCCCGACGAAGAGGCAGAAGTACGGGGTTGGTGAGTGCGCGCCCCACCCTGCCCGGCTCGGTCGCGCGAACTTTGCGGCGGGCTCCTGAGGGAGCAAAGTGGGGCGCGGGCGCAGGCCACAGTGTGCGCGCGCGGCTGGGCGCTGGCCTCGACCGCTGGCTACCCTTGGGGGGCAGCCGGGGCTCGGCCCCCATAGCCGCAGTTCCGGGGCTGCACGGGTCGGAGCCCTTCCAGGACCCCCGATGGGGAAGTCACCCCGGGATTTGGGGAGTCGCGTTGGCTAAATGAAGTGGGGCTCCGGGACTGAGAGTCCTGCTGCTGAACCCGAGGCTTGTAGTAGCAGGGACGTCAAAGAAGGGCGCTCGCCGGCTACTTCTCGGGGCGCCGGGCTCGGGCGCGCCTCCCACCGCATTCGCGCGGCTTATTCTGTAGCCTGCAACCAGTCGCAGTCGCCAGAGTGCGAGTGTCGCTCGCTGTCCCGCGCTGTTTTCTCTCAGGTTCTTTCCTAAAGCCACGAAGTGAGGCGTTGAGGCAGCCGCCCTCCCCCACTTTCCTGCCTGAGGCTGGGGTCCTGGTCACTGCTGGAGGTTGGGTGGGAAACGTGAGTTGTGTGGCGTTGATGGAAAAGACGGGAAGTGTGTGGCGGGGAACGGGGTGGCCACCCCGGAGCTGACGGGGGGGGGGGACACTCGTCCCCCTGAAGGAGTTTGTGTGGATAGGTGTGAAGACCTCTTCGGAATCTGAGTGTTGTGGTGGGATGAGAGGAGGACATTGCACTCCGAAAACTCTGGGGCTGCCGGGTGCTGGGCGCTTGGCGTCGGTGCGCTCGCGGCTGCAGCGCCCGCCTGCCCTGCTGGGGGATTGCGGTGGGCTTGGTTTGGATGGAGACTCACTGAGGGATGTTGACTCCTGTGATAGGCTTGGTCGTTCCCTTTTTACCATGGAGTGAGACTCCTGGAGTTTCTGAATCTGGGGGCGATTTATGAATATGTAGGTAACCTTTTAGCGGGGCGACTGCTGCGGGCAATAAAACTTCTGAGCACTTCCCTAAGGTAAACACAGTTGAGTGTGTTGACGATTTTTATACTTCCTCTCAGGTTCGTTCATGTGGCCTGTTCCAATTTAATCTGCTTCAATCCCGTCCAGTTTTCTTCACCTCACTGGTTACTAGGAAGCAGCCCCTGAATTTATTCTCTGCTTTCTGACAGCAAGGTTTCAGGGACAATCTTGACATCTCTGGGTCCTCTTCGATTGTAACCAGGAGTGGGATTAAAACAAGCACAACAAAATCTCCTTGTATTACAGAATTCTTGCATGGTGCTCCTTGGCATGTGCATGTTAACATGCCTGGAATGGAGGGTCAAGGATGTAAGTGAATTAAAGTTCTTTGGTGTGTGTGTGTGTGCGCGCGTGTGTATCTAGATGGAACGTTTTTGGAATCAATTGAAATTTTTAAAGACTGTTTGCACTTTGCTGTGGCCACGGGAACTGGGTAGGTGCTGTTCCCCCCTCCCGAGGCAGCCACTTTATGATTAGGCCAGGGGCTTCACACAGGGATGCTTAGTCAGGTGCAGGCTGGTAAGCAACCAGTGGCGTGGAAGTGAAGTGCTCTGAAGTAGAGGGAATCACATCTTTGCTTTTTAGTACTATCGAGTACTAACTACTAAATGAAAGCTTATTCAGCAGTCCCTTTTCATTGGATTACTTCCCCAAAGAGTTATCAATTCTAATTCTTGTTTGACAAGATAAAAACCTGTTTACAAAACTTCCATGACTTTGGCATAACTAGTGCAAATGTGGTTTTTATTGCTATGGTCATAGGAGCAAGTTCAATATAGTTTATTAAATTTTCATTTCCTGCTCTGCAGTCAGGTTATAGCATTGCTTATCATCAGTCCAGAAAAGTATTTGAACTGCATTCGCAGGGTCTGGGTGGTAGCAAGATTGCCCCAATATATAATTGGGACACTTATGTCACTGGACATAATTAGATACTGATTCATCTGGGTTTGACAAAGACCCATCTGTAGGGTGGATTTGCCCATGAGATAAATCTCCATTGTTTATTCCTAAAACACCTTGATCTTTCCCCCTTCCTGAATGGAGTGCTTGCTGGGCCTTTCTGGGTAAAGTCTAAACTGAGCTCAACTTTCAAGGTTCCTATAATCTGGCCCAACATATCTTTACCAGCCTTATCACTCAGACTTCTTTAACCCTCCAGTGCCTTATTGCTCTTGTGTAATATCCCCCCTGGGAGATTCCCTTCTTTGGAACTTTGCTCTTTTGTCCTCCTTCCTTGTCCAGAGTGACCCCACCTCTGCATCCCACAATCCAATTCTCCCCCCAGGCCTAAGTCCCTTCCCATTGACTCCAGATTTGCTGCTCACCTGTCGCTCACGGACCTTACACTTCCTGCATTGTGCCATAGCATATTTTGTCACCTGTCCTCTTACCCTTGGGTTCAGTGAATCAGAAAGGGATGGTTTTGCGTTCCTGTCAGTGCAGAGATCTACGCACACTTGGGCGATGTTTCCCAGTTTCCAGGTCACTACCATGAAGCAACTATTGCAGTAAGGCAAGTCACACAAAGTTTTAGTTTCCCAATGGCTAAAAAAGTTATGTTTCTACTATACTGTGGTCTGTTTAGTGTGCAATAGCTTTGTGTCTTAAAAAAAAAAAACAAACTACATTTATACTTTAATTTAGAAATACTCTGTTGCTGGGGCCTCCTTGTTGCTGGGGCCTTCCTGGTGGCGCAAGGAGTTAAAGCACAGCACTCTGAAGCTGTCAGAAGCCACTGCAACAGGAGTTTGATCCCTGGCCAGGGAGCTGACCCACATGGCACAGCAGACCTCTCCTGTCTCCCCACTGTTCCCCTCAGATGTGTATTTCAGTCAATCTGCCTGTTCTGCTCCCCACTGTATCTCTGGTGAATCCTCTCACCACCC
>NW_004567119.1:19841898-19842844 GCF_000260355.1 Condylura cristata | reverse complement strand
TCCCATCACCAAATCACCTATGTGCCATCACCATAGTCCCGTGCTTTTCCCACCCTGCAATGGGTATTTTAAAAAGCCATTTAGGCATTCACATTTTACTTGTAGTAATAAAAGATTTATTTTGTTCAGTAAGATGGATGAAATGAGAGCCTTCAGGCTGTCTTTATTTTTGTAGATTAAAAGAAAAATAGGTATGCTTCTGAGAAAACAAAGAAGCATAGAGTAGATAAACCCCTTTACAATTAGGAAGGTTGACTTCTTGGGCTTTCTTGGGGAAGGCTACCACATTGTAGAATCTGCCAATCAGATTTCATTTCAGATGAAGGAAACTTATCGTAGGCATTTTGAATCATTTTAATGATTCAACGTGTGAGACTAGTGCTTTGGTCTGTTTGATTTTTGCCCAGCAGTTACCTGTCTCTACTGTCTTTATTTTACTTCGGTGTCATTATTGGTTGTTCCTGACATAGCCTAGATTTTTCTCCAGGGGCTGAAATGCAGTCTGGCTGGGTTTTCTTAGTGCTTAAACAGCACTGTTGGCTCCATCTCTAACATTAAGTGGGTCTAAGTGACTAGTGTGTGTTATCAACGTTAGCAGTGAAAAGACCAATACACTTGCTTCTTTAAAATCTGGCCCGTTAGTAGCAGTGTGAAGAGCTTCACACTGAGTGCTTAGTGCCAAGCGCTCTTCCCTGGAGTGTGGGCAACTTGTTTCTTCCTTTTTCTTCTTTTTGTTTTCTTTCCCTTTATTCTTTCCCTTTCGGTCTCAGTTTTTTGTTTGCTTGGTGGTGTTGGAGGATGCACAGATATTAAAACACCTGTTTATGGGCCCTCCCTAGTGGCTCAGCGGGTTAAAGCACAGCACTAAGAAGCTAAAGCCACTTCAGCATGAGTTCCATTCCCACCCCAGAGGTGACCCACATGGCGCGGCAGACCTCTCCTGACC
>NW_004567119.1:19800152-19841773 GCF_000260355.1 Condylura cristata | reverse complement strand
TAAATAAATAAATTTTAAAAAACAAACAAAAAACACCTGTTTATTTTGTGTAAACATCAGTGATAAGTATGAAGACTACTCTTCTGATCCCTGGAATATTTACTTTTAGTCTCCCAAACAAGCTTCTATATCTATCATTATATTGATGATGGATTCTTTGCAAAATAATTTGTTACTATTTATTGGGATTTGGGGTAAATATCTTTATAATGTGATAAAAAGATGCGTTGCTTTTACCATAACTCATCATCTATTTGTGCTATGCCCACTTACTCTAAAGCATTTAAGTAGCTTCTCAAATGCCGGTGTAAAAGTTGAAACCAATTCTTGTAGCTTTTTTTGGTACATTCAGATAAATCTTGCAGTTCCTTGCTGTTCTCTGTCTCCTTGGGCACCATAGTCAAGTACTATAGGTGCCGTGCTGGTGGTGAGAGGGGGTCTCAGATGTGGCTCCTTTTCTTTTGCAAGAGAGGAGTTTGCAAGAATAAAGTGAGTTGCTTAACATAGTTCTGCTAGTTTGGTTGCATGGATCCCTTTGACCACCTGATTAAGCTAACGGATCCATTTCTGAGCATAACATTTCAAATTTATAAAGTTAGCTACAAAAGACTGATAATAAAACCATTTGTATTGAAATGCAGTTGCCAAGATATTTCAAAATCTGTGATATTATAATATGTGTGCTTCTTTATTATTCTACTACACAGCAATTTCAAGTGACAGGTCTATGACTATAATACTCTTGGATTAGTGGTAAGCATATATAATTTTTCAGGACAAGCAAAAACATGGGATTTCCCTTGGTGACAATATCACAAGTATTGATGGTACAGCTCTGGTTTATAGTGTACAGTCATAATGGAAGCAAATGCTGAGTGTCCGTTAGGAAATAGACTTTTCTAGTCTATGGATCCTCTGAATTTCACATAGAATCTTTGGCTGAAGATCACACCGATGACAATAGAATCAGAAGCAACAGTAGTTACAGTTACTGATCATCTCTCCACTGTGATCTATTAGTAATGAACTGAGGCCCTTGACTGACATGAATGAATTCCGATAACTAAGACTAAGAACCCAAGGAAAAGAACACTAAAAACTTACGTTGTGACAATCACTATCCCAAAGCTTTTATTTCAAGGGCTCCATGACTTTCAAACTTTTTTGACATTACACATTTCTCCTGCCACCCGAAACCAGAACATTCCTATGAAGTTTTGTGTAAGCCAATGTGGCATAAAATGAAAAAGCAGTGACCAGTAATTTATATGGAAAGTTTTTGAGTGTTTCCAGAATGATCTACTAAATCATACCAAATAGTACAACAAATCTGAAACCACACTAACATGTAGTCTATATAAAGTAGCTCCCAGGGAAGGAGCGAGTGGTGTAACTCTGCTGCTTGGGATGCGCTTGTTGGGGCTACCAGGTACAACAACATTACTGCTGTCTTCACTTTTCCCCTGTTGTCAATGCAGCAGTATCTTCGGTTTCTTTTTGGTTAGCAAAAACAGATGTTAATGTAGGGCTTTCTTAAAGCAGAGTGCCCATGGTACAATTTTTAAGATGCTCGGGATCCCTGTACTTATAAGACATTACTGGGCTGTTTTTGCTTTTCTTCCTGGGTGGACAGCGTATTTTCCCAGATGGAGCAAGAAGTGTGATATGGCAACATACTGAAAGCAGATGCAAGTAAAGAGATCTGACTGCCTGTGTGAAGCCACGTGGAGGAGATGTAAAAAATAGTATTTTGCTAACATGTATTAGGCTTACTAGGGTTACTTTAATGCACAAGTATTTTTTAAAGGTTTATTTATTTATACATACAGAACTGGGATGCAGGCCAGAGGTGCAGAGGGGCATGAGACAATTCACCAGAGACAGAGCGGGGAGCAGAACAGGCAGACTGACAAAGTACACTGCTGAGGGCAGCAGCGGGCATTCAGGAGAGCTCTGCTGTGCCATGTGGATCACTTCCAAGTAGGGGGGACTGAACTCACACTGGTGGCTGCAGCCAGCTTGCAGTGCTACGTCATAACCTGCTGTGCCACCAGGGAGGGCCACAATTAAGCATTTTTTTTTTAAAGATTTATTTATTTATTCATATAGAACTGGGGTACAGGCCAGAGATGCGGAGGGTGAGAGGATTCACCAGAGACAGAGTGGGGTGCAGAACAGGCAGATCGACGAAGCACACTGCTGAGGCGAGCAGCGGGCGGGTCAGGAGAAGTCTGCCACGCCATGTGGTCTCCTCCGGGGGCAGGCGGGAATCGAACTCATGCGGAAGTGGCTTAAGCTTCTCAGTGCAGTGCTTTAACCCGCTGCGCCACCAGGGAGGGCCACAATTAAGCATTTTAAAGTGTCATTTTGAATGTCTATTGTGGTAAAATAGAGACCCAGGTTAAAAAAAAGTTTGCAGACCCTCCTGGTGGTGCAGCAGGTTAGAGCACAGCCCTGTGAAGCTCTTCCAGCCACTGCAGCACGAGTTTGATTCCCGCAGGAGGAGGCTGGTACACAAATAAAACTTTGTGTGCTGTACCCTTGAGCTTTATTACCTGTGGAGTCCTGATCAGTTATGTCCCTGCGCGCAGGGGCCTCGCATTCTGGATGCTGCTCCCAAGGGACGAGGGACGTCCAGTTCCACAAGTCTCTGGCCACACTGCCATCACCTGATAGTGCATCACCTCATTTTGTGTATTTCTGTTTAAGCTTGGAGACTTTATTTACGTATATGTTGATCCATGGCCAACAGCAATATAACGTGTCCAGACAGAGCTTATATAACAAGCATTTCTTCTATTCAGCAAAGTTGAGCCTTTTCAGACTTCGGAACACTACCCAGCACTCCAACACGTGGGGACCATTTCAACGGAGAGCACAAATGAGAAAAACATGGCACTGACTTGAAGCTGGAAAGAGGTGTTTGTTTATAGTGTGAAACAAGAGGCCGTGTGTCACCTTGGTTGACCTCAAGCTGGAAGGGAGCTTGTGTGTCATTTTAGTCTTTCTTACACCATCTGTGAATGACTATGAAATCACTAAGTGCATGGAAGTTGGAAGTTGGGGTGTAATTTCATTTTAGTGGGTAAGAAAATATTACAGATGATGAATCTATGACTATTGAGGGTCAATGTAGTTAGATAAAAGTTGGAGTCATTTTCTTGTATTACTCCAGTATCTATATGAACTACCCCTCAGCAGGAAGCTCCTGAAAGCCTCAGCTACCCATAGCACTGTGCTTGCCCACACCCTGCCTTCCAGTACCTTTCAATGTCTCTAGCTTTTTCCTTATTTTCTTCACCTGATCCATAATTGTCCTGGCTCTTTGTGGGTCCTGTTTCCCATGCTAGAACGTGAAGTTATCAGGACAGGAACTTTGTCTTTTTCATATCTGTACATCTGCCCCAGAAATAGCACTTGGCACATGATCAACACTCAGTAAAGAAATGATAAAGGAATAAATGAATCCGGAGCTATCATCTACCTACATGCGCCTTGTTTACTCTATGGAATAGGCTGCCAATGCTTCCAGTGAGAAGATTAAAAGCCATCGGAAAAGGAACATTAAAATAGCATATAAATTAGATTTAATATGTTGTTTAAGCAAAGGAGTCTTACATGTCAGATTGTTAGGTGGGAAGGGATCTGTGGGGGTTTATAGCTGCCTCCTTCTCCTTTGTCATTACTTATGGAAGCTTGGAGGGAGTTGCAATGTGTGGCCAAGTCAATGGAAAGGCAAGGCTTGACCCTGACTGTGAGCTGGGTGTTGGTTCTGAGCCTTTCTCTGTTGAGATGCCTTTGGAAAGGAAAGAAGGTGTGGTCTAATTTGTATTTAAATTCATTTGTTATTTCCCAGTACTAATAAAGAATTGAGATGCCTTACAGTAAGTATATATATACTGTACTTAGGATAATTGAAGGAAAAAGATAAGAGGTCACAGGAGAAACAGGAATTTAATATGCCACTGAGAGTTTTGAAGCAAAAAGTAGTAATTCTCAAATTTTATTTTGTCTAAATTTTTTTTAAAGATTTATTTATTCATATAGAATTGGGGTACAGGCCAGAGATGCGGAGGGTGAAAGGATTCAGCAGAGACAGAGCGGGGAGCAGAACAGGCAGATCGACGAAGTACACTGCTGAGGGGAGCAGCGGCTGGGTCAGGAGAGGTCTGCCACACCATGTGGATCTCCTCCGGGGCAGGCAGGAATCGAACTCATGCGAAGGTGGCTTAAGCTTCTCAGTGCTGTGCTTTAACCCGCTGCGCCACCAGGGAGGGCCCTATTTTGTCTAAATTTAAAGAAGCCTTTTTATGGTGGTGATAGCGATTACCTTGTTAGCTATTAATTTGTGATTTTTCATTTAAATTTCAAGAGATAAACCAATGTTGTCTGGGGCCTGGGGTTAAGGAATCAAATCTCATTGCGGTGTGTTTTCCCATAAAGCAAAATTTTTGCCTAGCAATATTCAACATTATAACCCTACAAGTATAAAATATTTAGTACTGTCAAAAGGATAAGAAAATAAATTGATTTGCCTTTGCAATTTGATTTTTCTTTTCCATTTCAATCCATAAACAGGCGCAATTGATTTATAATAGAATAATAATAGAACTTGGAATTTGGCCCATAATGCTGTGAAATGGGACCTTGACACTAAATACTTAAATGGAGGGAAAATGGTTTTCATCTTGATCATGAAGGTGGAATCACCCATGCTATGTCTACTCTGTGAACATTATAGGTTGTTGTAAATCTTTTGGGGGGGTCCTTTTGGCTTGTACGTAGTCTCCAGCATACGTTAGTAATAATAGGATTTTTAGTTTTAAAAATTGCTTTTGAGGCCAGGGTAAGAAATTATTTTGAGACAGAGAAGTGGGTGAACAAGGGAAAGCAGATGATGGTCCCGTTAATTTTATTTTTCCTGGAGATGGTCAGGCCATGTCCCCTGGGGGCCCGGACCTGCAGTTGGGACTCAGTCAAAGGACATCTAAATTGCTGGCAGCCAGTCCCCAGAAAGAGACAAAAATAGTCTTTGTCTCTCACCAAGCCCTGTGCCATGCAAAGCTGTTGTTGTTCAAATGGCTTTATAGTCATGGAGCTGTTATAGGGCACCCCAATTCTATTAGAGGACAGGGGGAGAGGAACACCCCTGAAGCCCCAAAATCTGCCTGCTCTAAGTGGGTTCTGCCATCTGCCGCAACAAGACAAAACATATAAAACTTTAATGAAAAGGGACTTTAATACAGTGAATATACAATACAGAACACAAAGAATATAACTTCTAAATCAAACACCTGAAGTGACCCATCCCCTCATGGGCAAAAGTCAACCCAAAAGGGATTGGCCCAAAGCAAGGCCTGAAAACACTGCACGACACTAAAGCACCTTCTGGCCCAGACCCATGGAAGAGGGTCAGAAATGGCCAGACAATTCTGGGAGGAAAAGAGCAAAATCAAAATCAATATAAACACTGCCATAGTCACCTCCCTACAGGTCTCTCAGCCACATCTGCCTTAACCAGTCCAGGGCCAGGAAACAAGCCTGGTTTCTTCATCACATGCTTGCTGCTCCATGTGGCTTCCTTCGGTCTCCTCCTTGTTCTCCATCCTGCTTTCTTCTCTTTTCCTTTTTCTTCTCTCCTTTTTCTCTGCTCAGCTTCACCCTCCTTCTGGGTGGGGCAGGGAACCTGGAACTTCCCCTTTTCCTAGGGACCACCCTGTTACAGAGCTACTTTTTCAAATGGTGCCATTTACTCTGAGATTTCCACACCTGACATGGCAGATGAAGTAGTGTACCTCTCTAAGAATCTCAGGTGTTCACTCTTTGTCTTTTAAGCCAACTCGCGGGAAGGAAATTGCAGCAGTGACTCCCAGGCACAAATAGCTCTTTGCTGACTCGCTAAGGTGAGTAAATCCTGCTGATGGGCTTGGCCAGGACTAGCCTTTCCTGCCCAGACTCAGGATAAGGCCTAAGACTCAGATGTAGAGTGGAATTTCTTGTTCTTTCATATGTAAAGGCACACAGTTTTAAGAGCTCAATCCTTTTTATCCAGCACCTCTTGGGGAAAAGAAAAAATGCCCCACAGGCATGAAATGACAGCGAATGTCACATGGCTAGTGGCAGATTTGTGTTTCAACTTGCCTTCCTGCTATTTCCTTTCCCTTTATAACTCTTGTCAGAGTTATTATCTTTGTCATGTCTAATTCCAGATCCAAAGAGTTAGCTCCTCCCTTCACAGTTCTAAAGGGACAATTCCTGTGTCTTACATCTGTTTTTCCCAGGTAGAGGTTTCAAATAAAGTCCAGCTATTCAATTATATTCTTTTTTAAAAACTGAAGTATAATTGACATGTTATATTAGTTTCAGGTATACAACATAATGATTTTCTGTTTGCATACCAGGTTCCCCTGCTATCAAAGTAGAGTTCTTATGAAACCTTTCATAAGCTAACATGATATAAAGTGAAGCAGCAAATACTATAATTTATATGGAAAAAAATTGAGTGTGCCTAGACTCAAAAAATAACCTACCGAGTCATACCAAATAACTCACGAAATCTAAATCACACTAAATACACAATCTGTCTAAAGTACTTTCCCGGCAAGGAGCTTGGTGGTCTTTGCTGCTTCTAGATGGCTGTTGCAAACAATGCTGGTGTTATATGTACTTTTCAACTTTTATTGAAAATCATCTTTTTTTTTTCCAGTTCACAAACACAAGTATTAATGTAGCTGTTTTGTAAAAGCAAAGTGGTATAATAAGAACTTTTGAAAACAGATACCTGTATTATCAGAACGATCACTACAATAAATCTGGTTAACATCACCTTCCATAGTTGCACATTTTTATTCTTTGTGATAAGAACATTTAAGATGTACTCTCTAGCAGCTTTCACATGTACAATACAGAATCATTAACTGTAGTCATCATCTAGACATTCATCCATATGACTTAAGTTGTAACTTGATGGTTTTAATTTTGAACCCTTTCTGCCATTTTTCCACACCCCCCACCTTTGTCAACCATCAATCTGTTTTCTGTAACGCTGAGTTCTTTTTTAGATTCCAGTTATATAAGAGGGTACAGACCTGTCTTTTTCTCTCTGACTTATTGCACGTAGCATAATGCACTCCATTTCATCCATGTGGTTGCAAATGGCAGAATTTCCTTCTGTTTATAACTGAATAATATTCCATTGTATATACGCGTGCCACATTTTTTTATCCACTCATTGTTAGCGGATATTTAGATTTTCTTGCTATGTGGATAATGCTGCAGTGAACACGGGGGTGTATAGATCATTTCATGTCACTGTCTTTATGCTTATTAAACAACTACCCAGAAGTGGAATTACTGATCATAGGGTAGTTCTATTTAAAAATTTTTGCGGAACCTTTGTACTTTTTTTCCGTAGCAACTGCACAAGTTTACATTCCCACCAGTACACACGAGGGTTCCGTTTTCTCCACAGCCTCATGCATACTTATTATTTCTTCTTGATTATGGCTCTTCTAATGGATGTAAGATGATATCTCATTGTGGTTTTAATTCACATTTCCTTGATGATTAGTGATGTTGAACACCTTTCCACACACTTGTTAGCCATCTGTGACTTTGGGAAAATAGCTTCTCTGCCCATTTTAAAATTAGATTGTTTTAGGGGTTATTTATTTTTTGCTATTGAATTAAATGAGTTCTTTATATATTTTGAATATTAAACCCTTATCAGGTATTTGTTTTGCAAGTATTTTCCCATATCTGGTAGGTTTCCTTTTCACTTGGTTGTTCTCTTTTGCTGTTGATCTTCCCCTTTTTAAGCATTCTGGGAAGGAGGTTTGGGCCTGCAAAGTGGAAGTCACATTGTGTTCCACTTTGTGGCCACGTGGTTTCAGGCCTGTACAGGCCCAGTGATCTTTGGTCCAAGCTACCTTGGGAATGACATGATATAAGTTGCGAAAATGAAGTAGAGGAATGCTCTTAGGACATGCAGCGTGTTTGAGAATGAATGTCACTGGGGTTTACACATGACAAGGGGTGAAGGGAGGGTGATGTATTGATCATGAAGGATTGTGATACTGACTGGGAAGTGAGAGTAGGACATCTGGAAGTGGTATTTTTTTAGACCTGTATTTTGAAGAAAACAATGATACCTTATTCTGAAGACTTGACCTAGGAGAAGTTTGAGTAAAACTCCTACTCCCATGGTGAATTCAGCCTCTCCTACTTTGCTCTCCTGATGGGAATGGACAGCTTGGACCCCAGGGGAGAGATGCAGTCCCATGTCATGCAGTCAGCCTTGGGGACAGGGACCCTGTCTGTTTACCTGGTTTTCAGGGTGCACCAGTGGGGCTTTGAGCTTCCTGCAGACATGAGCAAATATATTGACAAATACCCTTGTTCTTTCCTATGATGCTGCGCTGGGAAGGCCTGTTCCTCAAATTGTGACAGCATGATTCATTTTAGATAGTTTCTGTCTCATGGGACTCAGCTAGTTTCTGTGATCTTGCATGATTATATGCATTTTCTCAATCTTCTCAATCATTGGATATAAGAAGCACTGTTATATGTTGTTTTTGCAAAGGGATCGTGAAGCTCAAATGTTGGAAAGTTAGGTATAACTGAAATTTTAATGTGCTGTGCCTTATAATATATGGAGTCTATTGTAGTTTAAATTTTTCAAGTAGAATCAGTGTAACTTCTGTCAGTATTGGTTAAAATTTAAAATGCTCAGACATTTTGGTTTTGAGATTCCATTATTAAGAGTTTTTCCTATAGATGTACTAACATGTGAGGAATTATGGTGATGGCACACGGGTGACTTGGTGATGGGAAACCTGCAGGGATCACCATTGAGATGGGGGAAAAAATGTACAAAATGATGTAAAAATAAACTGTTATAAATTAAAAAAACAAAACAAAACAAAACAAAACAAAAAAGGTCAAGGCACAGAGGAGATATGGAAACTGAGAAGGGTGAGGACCCTCAGTCTCTCCCGAGATAGGGAACAAGAAACAAAATGATTTATTTAATCTCAGAAGGATCAGTGTTGGACATCCAAAGCCAATCCCCATGGAGATTATCTTTGATACCAGATTTCTTCTGGGGCATTACTGATTATGTGGTTTTATTGCATTCAGGAAACCCCACCCAGAAGATTGGGTTGAATTAATCATCTTCATGACTCTAGTCTCTTCCAATGGCTGGTGGATGAGGAAAGTATATGCCTGCTTTAGAAGCAGATAACAGGACATGAGCATTCATAGCAGAAGGATAAACTGTCCAGGAGTGGAGGCTGACTGTGGTAGACAAGTAAATGAATGTCTGACCAAGAACTGCCCCATGTCCTCCCAGATGAGTGAGGCTGTTCCCTGCACGTCAGTTCCCTGACGTGACTGATAGGAAGTTCTAGAAATGCATATGTTTGTTCCATCTTTTTTTTTTTTTGTATTGTAATTAAAGCATTAATGCAGTTTTCAGAGTTAAATATTTTCAGGATATAAAAGAAACTTTTTAAAAAAAAAAAAGATTTACTTACTTATGCATACAGAACTGGGGTACAGGCCAGAGATGCAGGGGCGGGGAGGGGGTTCACCAGAGACAGAGTGGGGAGCAGAACAGGCAGATCAACGAAATACACTGCTGAGGGGAGCAGCGGGCGGGCCAGGAGAGGTCTGCCGCGCCATGTGGATCACCTCCGGGGCGGGCAGTGTTCGAACTCATACTAAAGTGGTTTTAGCTTCTTAGTGCTGTGCTTTAACCCGCTGCACCAACAGGGAGGGCCCTAAAAGCAACTTCTTAGCTTTATAAATAAAACAAAAAGGTCCAAATTGGAAGAGAAGTAGAAGACTGTGTGTATTCAGTGAAATAAAGAAATGATTAAGTACAGTCAGTTTGGCAAATGTTTCATAGTTCCCAGCATAGTTAAGTATATACACCTGCCCCACGACCCAGTGGTTCCACTCTCAGGAAATGAAAATACATTTCCACAAAAAAAGTCTTGCACAAGATGTTCATAGTAGCTTTTCAGAACAGCCCCCAGTTGGAATCTACACATATATCCATCAACAGCTGAATGGGTGTGTATGTTGTAATGACCCCATACAATAAAATACCATCAGGCAGTGAGAATGAGTGATGTGCCTATGCCTGCAAATAGATGAATCTTACAAAAGTAAGACTGAATGAGAGAAGGCAAATATCAGGAGTAATGTCTGTGCTATTCATTGTGTGTACACACCATCATAGACAAAGCTAACCTGTTTTTAGAAGTTAGGATGTGATTACCCTAAATGTCTGCAGGGGAAGGAAGGAGCTAGAGGTGCCAGAAAGAAGCAGGAGTGGAGCATCTTGATTTGGGGCTTTCTTCTGTTTCTTGACTTGGGTCTAGAACAGTTTGTAAAGATTTAGTGAAATGCACATGCATGTGTATTTTTTTGTAGTACATTAAACATTTAAAATTTTAAAAAAAATGAGGCAGCTCTATATACAGTGTACATAGTATTAATTTCATTCATGAAACTAATACACATAGTATCCACTGTGTGTCAGACACTATTCTAGGCACTGAATACAATAGACAGTGTTTGTGTAGACTATTTCTGAAAGTGTGCACAAGAAATTGTCCATTGTTTCTTGGAAGGAATGGTGACTGGATGTCAGAAATGAAAAGGCGAGTTTTATTAAATATTTTTTGTCAGTACTTTTAAAATTTGAGCTACATAGATAGATAACCTGTTTAAATGAATGCATAAAATGAATTAAGAATCCTATATTAATGTGTATAATCTAAAGGAAGCAGCTGTTGTCACCTCTGCATTTCACATCCAGTGACTGATATTGACTCCATATCATAGGATGTCTTGGCTGGGTTTGGCAAGCAGGTCTTCTAAACTCTCAAATTGTGCAGAATCTTGCATATTCTAGCAGATATCTTAACTTTTTATGTTTCTGTATTCTTGGTGACTATCTCTTATTTAATGTACTTGCTTTCAGTCCTTATGATAGACTCCATTGGTTTGTGTATATATGGAAGCCAAATGCAAAATTTCACTTAGGTTTCGAGGAAAAATGAAATTGCATGTTTCTACTAGTCTCATCTCTTTATAATCCTAAGACATTAAAGTTATCAAATCGCATTTTGGTTTTAATTTGTTAGTTGTTTTGTGTTTTTCTTTTTAAAGATTTATTTATTTATGCATTAGAACTGGGGTACAAGCCAGAGGTGCAGTGGGTGGTAAGAGGATTCCCCAGAGACAATAGGGTACAGACCAGGCAGATCATCTGAATTATAGTACTGAAGGGAGCAGCTGGTGGGTCAGGAGAGGTCTGCTGCACCATGTGGGTCACCTCCGGGGCTGGGGATTGAGCTCACACTGAAGCAGCTGCAGTTAGCTTGCAGTACTGAGTCCTAACCCACTGTGCCACCTAAGAGGGCCTGTTTTTTGTCTTTCTAAATGGCTATCTCATGGTGCATAAATTTTTAGTCTTAGACTGTGAGTTCTCTGTGTTTGAAGACCATCGAGTATGATGTCGCTGTCTTATTTTCCTTAAGTCAGGTCTTACACAGCACTTGGTTTACATTCCATAAACTTAAGGATTTCACTAATGAAGCAGAACATGTATGTATATTTCCATAATAGCATTGTTAATCTGATAGCCTTTAAGAAAATTAATCCTACTCCAAACTACTGAAGAGGCTTGAGTGTGAGTGTTGATTTACTCAAACCACATGGCAGACCAACACCAGAGCCATGGCTAGGACCGCCATGAGGCCTGTCACCAGCGCCTCATCGCCAGTTTCTGGTAATCAGAACTGTCAGACGCGGGAGCCATTTGCTGCTCTGACACTTCTTTTTCTAATAATATGATAGTTTATTTTTACATCATTTTGTGCCTTTTCCCATCTCAGTTGTAATCCCCGCGGGCTGCCCATTACCAGTTCACCCCTGTGCCATCACCGTAGTCCAGGCTGCTCTGACATTTTTTTTTTTTTTTTAGATTTATTTATTTGTGCATACAGAACTGGGGTACAGGCCAGAGGCTCAGGGGCGGTGAGAGGCTTCACAGAGACAGAGCGGGGAACAGAACAGGCAGATCGACGAAGTACACTGCTGAGGGGAGCAGCGGGCGGGTCAGGAGAGGTCTGCCGCGCCATGTGGTCACCTCCGGGGCAGGGGGGGATCGAACTCATGCGGAAGCGGCTTTAGATTCTCAGTGCTGTGCTTTAACCCGCTGCGCCACCAGGGAGGGCCTGCTCTGACATTTTTAAGAGCAACTTCTAGCGGCTGGGAGTTTTGATGTGTAAGTCGCCTTTTATTACTCTTTGATTATTTGAAGTCATACAAGGCTGGAAGCCAACTGAGAAGGTACGAATAAGATCAGCACACTTCCTGGTGCACCAGGTCATATGAAATCATTAGCTGCAAGTCTGCTGGGCGGGAGCCAGCCTGGCCTCTCCACCAGCCTGGCAAGCAGGCACCCTTGTTTGCAGACCACGGTTGGTTACTAGATAGTTAATGTTGTTTGACTTTGAACCAATCCAAAGAGGTCCACACTAGGTTCTAGTGTATTTCCGATTTCAAAAGACTTTATAACCAGCTGGGGTCTGCAAAGTCAAAGTTACTTCCAGAAAGATACGTTTGAACACCCCAGGCCTTGGTGATGAGGATTTTTATTCTCTGGTCCTGAGTTTTTGAGGGCACACTTACTCAGTGACTCAAAGAATCCGGTCTCCTAAACGGTATAAATAAATTATAAGTTCACGTAGAATAAACTAATGAACATGGATATTTTGAGTCAGGCCAACTGGAATTTGAACCCAAGTCACTGTGGCTAACACACCTCACTGCTCTGATGAAGCACATGTTTGCAGAGCATCTGTTAGAGTTCAGTGTTCCGTTTGGGTGTGTAGTTTATGTAATATGAGGAATGCGTAGAGGACATACAAACAGTAGGCCAAGACTCGTAAAGGCTGGCTCTCTCCCTGTGGCCTGACAGAGTGTCACAAACAGAACATCCACCCTTATGACCTCAAAGGTGCCTTTGACCAGTAGCCTGGACCAATCCCTCACCACCGAGATTCTTGTAACATCTGAGGGTGGGACTTTGTTGAAGGTAGAATCCTGAGGGACGAGTTTGTGCACCTGTAAGCTTTCCATAAAGAAAGCTGGCTATGTGAGCTGAATACTTGTTATCAGGCAGGATGAGGGGCACCTCAAAATTACCAAACCTGCCTGCGCTGAGTTGCTTCTGCCATCTGCCACATTAAGACAAATTGTGCTCTAGTATGTAAGACCTTCAATGGAAAAGAACTTCAGGTGTGTGACAAAGATGAGAGAAGGGAAAGAATAAAGTTTCCAAATCAAGCACTCAAAGTCATCTATCCCCTCACCGGTAAATGCCCAGCCAAACAGGGTTGGCCCAAAGCAGGGGGCCTCTTAGGCCTGAAAGGCTGCTACAAGTCAAAGGCACCTTCTGCTGGGGATCCATAGGAAAGGGGCAAGAAGGGGCCCAGCACATTTGGGATGGAAGGGGAGAAATCAAATGAAGATAAAAGCTGCCATTGTTAACCTCCCTCTAGCCCCCCATATCCGTTTCAAGTGTTTGCTTGCTTGTCCCCCAAGTCCCTGGTGCCAGTCCAAGGCTGAGAATCAAGCCAAGCGTCTTCACTGTGCCTCCTCCAGGTCTCCTTGTTCTCCCTCTTTTTTGCTTCCTTCTCTCCAGTCTCCTCTCCAGCTTCTCCTCCCTGCGCAGCTCCACCCTGCCAGGGGTGGGACAGGGAACCTGGAACCTCACCTTTCCCTGGGGTCCACCCTGTAACATACTTAGTTATTTTTTAGGCCCTCCCGTGCTTGGGCAGAGGCTGGTACCCCGTTCACCTCTGACCACGTGAGGATTGCCACCCCGCTTGTTTTCTGATTGCTTGAGCTCAAAGGTTCAGAAATGGCTTGAGTAGGGAGAATGCTTTTCATGTTTTGGACTCTGATCCAAGCCACGAGCCTGGGAAATTTTGACTCTGGCTCTTAAATTTCTTTCCTGACTTAGATAAGAGCCTGTTTGTTGCGTTCAGATTTTGACGCAACTTACTGAGGAAGCCGGGGCTTGCCGGGTGTACACAATCCTCACATCCTCTTCTTCCTCTGATGGCATTTTGAGTCTGACTTTATGCAGTGGAGTGACATAGCACCAACTTTAGACCAAGAAAAGAGAGAACCTCTTATCTTTTGCCCAAAAGATTATATTTTTAAGAGTGGGATCAGTTTGTTGGTGGGGGGATTTATATGGATGCATGGAATTCTGCTTCCCTCAGCTTTTCCACTTCCTTTTGTGTTGATTTCTGTGCTGTCTCAGGCTCTAAATTCTATGTTGAAGAGGCTTTACCTAACAGTTACAACCCCCCTGGGAAGGGTACTATCCCTTCCCTGGGGTCCTGTCAAGAAATGACAGCCGGAGGAAATGAAATGATATCTGAAATGAAACATGTGTTCTGCCAAAATATGGCTTTATCTTCTTGCATTTATCTTCAGCCTTGAGTGACAGAGTTTTATACTTTTGAAAGATTAGAGGACTGTTTTACTTTTTACTGATATTAGACACTACTATATTCTTTTGTTTGCCTTAGTTCTGGGAATTTTTATTTTACTAGTTTTTAACTAGTTTGGATTACTTCAGCAATTATCCATTTCATAAAGGTCACTCACTTGTCTGTTATACTCTGGGGGCATGTAGGGTTTGGGGGATGATGGGTGGAATGAAAGCAACAGAGAACTATTGAGACCAGGATTAGGGAGTTGGGCGTGTGTTTCAGTCTCTGTTACAAGCACAGTGCACATTTGACTCCAGCTGAGTTTTCCCATTTGTAAAACAGAGACTGTGAAAAATCTTCAATCAAAAACATGCAAATTAATTAAGCAGTGCTAGTAAAACCACATCCATTGGCAAATAATAATAATAATAATAATAATCTAAAGTTGACATTCTGTTGAATTCTTTGCCTGAGGCTTACTCAGGACATGGTCTAGAAAAGACTTCCTGGAGAAGAAGCCCTTTTCTTTACAGCTTTTTCCTCACATGCCAACTGTCATTTGATCTATTTCTTTCTAACTTCTAGGCAGCTTTTATTGCCTTTCAGGGTGCTTAAGTGATCCATAACACGAAGTGCTAATTTTCTCCACTTGACACTGTACTTGGGATTTTGTTCATTCGGTTTCTATCCTGAGAGTCTCCTGAACACTCCAAGTCATCTTCCCCAACCTCTTAAAAGGGGATCAGTCATAACAGGGAGTTGAGTGTCCTTTACAGCATGACTTTGCTGTTGCCAAGTTTACTCCCTGACTCTTCTCCCACCTCTCATAGGCTTTTGCCCCTAGTGAAAGTCATTCACACACACACACACACACACACACACACACACACACACACACACACACACACACCATGACTTACTGTTGCTGATTGGATTGTCAGGTTTGCTGGGGAACTCAGGAGTTAGCAGGGCTACCCCTGAAGAAAGACACATTTCTACAATCCCTCAGTGCAAGGGGTGATGTGCTTTTGGTAAAGTGAGGTCTTCTCTGGTCAGCCATCACGTGCTTACCAGGTGCTAGGTCACCATAGAGATGCTGCCAGCTGGTGCCAGACTCCACAGTAAAGCCCCTCACCCATTTGTGGTTTTCTGTTGCATATAGAAGTTGTTTACACTATACTAAGTCTGTTAAGTACCATAGTATTGTCTAAATAAACAGTATACACATCTTAATTTTAAAAATGCTTTTTGCTGAAAGATGCTAACCATCACGGGAGCCCTCATGAGTTGTTATCCTTTTGCCGGTGGAGGATCTGGTCTGTGTTGGTGAAACTGACTAGCCTGGGTGTTGGTTGTCAAGGTCGGGGTGGCTGTAGGTAGTCCTTAAAACGGGACAGTGGTTAAGTTTGCTGCTTTAGTTGACTAGTCTTTGCATGAAAGGTTTCTCCTTAGTGTGTGTGGGTGTTCCATAGCACTTTGCTCACCGCAGAACTTCTTGGAAATTGGAATAAATTTGAGGCATATAGCAGGGCAGGTTGGGGTGTAGGGAGAGGAGAGGAGTCAAAAGGGGAGAGGAAAGCACCAGGGTCTGTGGTGATGGATCATGGATGCTACAAAACTACAGGGACTACACCCGAGGGAAGAAATCAAATACTGTACCAAAAAAATGACAGTTATGTAAGAAAATAAATAAATAAATAAAAATTTCTGGAAATGCTAATTTTAAGAACTGATAATTATCTGGTGGAAAGGAGATGCTAGCTAATGTTATAGTAATCATTTCACAAAGTGTAAACATATCAAATCATGATATTGTACACCTTAAACTTACACAGTTTATGTCAGTTGTGTCTTAATAAAGCTGGAAAGAGAATAAAGAAAAAAATAAAATAATAAAGCTGATCATTAGTCAAAATGTAATATTTAATGTAATATTCTAAATCTTGTATTGTCATAGCAGTAGGATTCACAGCAACTCACCAGGAATAGATTCCATCTCAAAAAACTTTCTTTGCTCATCTATAAAAAGTAACTCTTATCTATTAAAGTTTGATCATGAGATTATAATAATTCAGTCACATCTTTACACTCCTCTAATTCTTGTTCTCTTGCTACTTCTAACATAATTATAATATTACTTCTAACATAATTATAATATTAACATGAAAAATCACTACTCACAGATCCCCATAACAGGTATAATTATAATGAAAAAGTTAGGAATGTTTTGAGTGACCAAAATGGGAAAATGCTCTGGGAAAATGGCGCCATAGACTTCACATTGGGTTGCGATAAACCTTCACTTTGTAAAAATGCAGTATCTGCAAAGCACAATTAAACGAGGTGCTAACCGAGGAGCTGGTGTATTGTTAGCACTCAGAAGGATAGAGGACGGAAAGGAACATATATCCTGTTCATGGGGTCCTGGTGTAATGAATCGAAGGACCCCGGCATGAAGCCATCGTAGCTATAGTGATGAAGGGCTGAACAGGAGAAGGAGCATAGAAAAAGTACATTTTAAACTCCCCAGGTGTAGAGAAGCAGCCATTGCTCTAAACCAGGGAATTGTGGAGGCTTCAGGGAAGAAGTTGAACAAAATGGGAAGCAAGCCTGGGAAGCGTGGAGGTCTGGCCCAATCTAGGTGCTGGCTGCCTTGCAGGTGTCTGGCAAATGGCTAACGAAATTCTTCATTCTGACTGGAGCTAAGGGTGGGTGAGGGGGAAGAGGGAAACAACAGCTGATTTACTAATGTCAGATTGGTGGGGAGCCTTGTCTGCCTTGATCTTTTCTTCCTCTTTAACCATTAGTGCTGCAGTATGGTGCTGACAAACTGGATCTGCAGGAAGAAAACCAAAAGCCCTAATTTGTAGCATCTGCCAGTACCTGCAAGGTCAACACACCCACCATGGCCAATGGCTGACTACTAACTGGTTAACACATTTTCTTAACATTCCTGAAAAGTTAACAGTTGGCTCTCGTGGGGCACAGTCACTGCGCTGGTCTGGGCACAACACCCGGGGAGGCCTCAGGACGCTGAGGTGCCGTGCTTTGCTACATTTCTGACTCCTGTGGTGGCGGCTAATGTGTGAGAGGTGAGCACAAGGCCCAGGGAGGTCAGCCATCACCAGGCCGAGAATAGATGGCATGGCACAAAGGAAGCTGAGTCCCTCTCTTGGGATTTTGTGTGTTTGTTTATAGTTTTTTTCCCTTGGGAGCTTGAGCAAAGGAATTCCCAGCTCTGACTTGCCACAAGGCAAAAAGTGAAAGAAAATCATTTGAGAGAGTTTAGTCTACAGCAAAGTGATGCATGTTGTGGCCAAAGATGTGAATGTAAAAAAAAAAAAAAAAAAGTGAAAAATGTGGAAACTGAGGAAGCTGATGGATGGAGAAAAAGGTGCAGATCTCGAAAGAGACCCTATAGCTCAGTGGAGGAGGCAGCAGCTTTCTGATTCTGGGTCCCAGACACCCCTTGTCGCTAGGTAACCAGAGTGGGTCTCTGTTCTGGTAAGTTCACTGAAAGAGTTGATGGGACCCCTCAGAGTGTTCCAGAGCTTTCTGTGAATGTCTGTCAAGAGTAGAGGACACATGATGTGCTTCTGACTGAGGCTCAAATGTGCCTCTGTGCTTTGTGTCATTGCACACCCTTCCTCCTGTACCCTATCCCCAAATCCTTGTTCATTGTATTTTTTCATTCCATTAGGACTGGTTTGGAATTCACAGAGTTGAAAACATAACCAATAGGGCATGTGGTGGTGATATTTCTTTGGCACTTAACCATTGTAGAAAATCATGAGAAAACTGGAGCCAGTAGCAGCTAGAAGGAAAAGGACGTCTTTATTTGCTGAGGGCATCTGGTGAGTGAGGGTATGTGAAGACGCCTGTACTGCACTGGTTTGAAATGCCATTTGAAAGAGGCTTAGGGCAAATTCGAGCCATTCCCCCTCTCTGTTCTCACCACACACAAATTTGTGAATAATTAAATTGTTAGGAAAGGGGAAGGCATGGGGAGCTGTTTTTGCCTCAGGCTTAGTCATACCCATAGTGAAGTGGCTACTCCAGAGTCCAGTGGTCCACACAGCATTTGGCATTGTGAGACGGATTGTCTCTCTCTAAGGGGTGGGGGGAGGGGTGCTGCTTGGGAACCAACAAATAGATTCTGCTTTACAGCTTTTTCACCAACTTTATGGAAGCTGCTTCTCTGAGGGCCTCCATTTCTTCATCCATAAGGAAGAACTTTGCTGAGAGAAATTTTTTTGGTTGAGAAATAAAGCTCCTTTGAGATTAATAAGAAGTCTAAATCCGGGGCCCTCCCTGGTGGTGCAGCGGGTTAAAGCACAACCAAGAAGCTTAAGCCACTTCCTCATGAGTTCGATTCCCACCTGCCCCAGAGGAGATCCACATGGCGCCGATCTGCCTGTTCTGCTCCCCACTCTGTCCCTGGTGAATCTTCTCACCCTCCGCATCTCTGGCCTGTACTCCAGTTCTGTATGAATAAATAAATAAATCTTTAAAAAAAAATAAAGTCTAAATCCTTTCCATTGAAAATTGTACATCTATCTGTAGACAATTTTAACATGATTTTAGGGAGCTCATAAATCTTCAGGGATTCGTGGACTCCAGATTAAGAGGCAGCCTGTTATTATATGGTGACTGATCTTTTATTCTCTCTGTAAAATTGCATTTTTTCTAAGACTTTAGACCTTGAAAGGAACCAGAAAGTCAGTAAGAACCTTCTTTTTGTCACAATGAGAGGCAAGGCTCTTTGAAGCACTTCAAGAAGAAGAAGGCGTAAGAGAGTGGGGCTGGCTTGTCTGTTTTCCTCAGAATTCATAACCTCTAGACATGTGCATTATAACCAGGAAGGAACACAGTAGATTAAGAGCATAAATACTGCAATGTCCGTTAATGATAAGGGCTATGAGAATTGATAAAGGCTGTTAATATTACAGAGAGGGATGAAGGGTATCTCTCAGAGGTCGTTTCTCTCAGTAAGTGACATTTGCAAAAAGTTCTGAATAAGAGAGAATGAGCTATGCAGATTTGTGTTAAGCACCTTCCAGGCAATGTGTGTGGCATATTTGAGGCACAAGTAGAAAGAGCCAGTGTGACTAGGACTGGACGAGGGAAAGAAGGGTTTGGTGGGAGGGATTAGCAGAGTTTGGATGGTGGTAGTCCTGCCTCTGCTCAACAAGCAATTGTACATACTTGACTGACATCGAATAGGCATCCATTCCTTTGATATATTTTGGTCATTGTCTTTTATCAGGCCATGAGTTGATGAGCAAGACAGGGTCCTCACATTTTGTTGTGTGTCAAAAAGCACCAGGACAGCTTCTGAAGAAAGCTTCCAGAGTCCTGGTCATGGCTGGAATCTCTGTGGTGGGGGCCCAGGCATCTGCTGTGTTTTGTTTCAGAAGCTTCCTGATGATGCTGAGATGCAAGTCCGGACCGGCATTGGGAGTATGTTGGAGTGCCACAGCCCCATCTTCAGGGCGCTGCAGTGGCAGGAAGCAGAGCGATGCTTCAGATGCTGCATGTGCGTGGGAGAATGTGTGTGTTTCATGAATGAGCAGAAAGGATTTCAGAAGAGGAAACGGAGCTTTCTGTTGGAGGGGTCAGGGAGGGCTGAGAAACAACAATGCAATGGGATAGCAGAAACTACCTGAGAGAGTTGTAAGGTGAAAGTGTGTAAGTGCCCAGCACTTTTTGGACAGGGGCTGGCACACAGTAGCTCAGTGGGTGTGACCAACTTCTTGTGTTATGTCTTAAAGAATGAAGAGAATTTCTGAACTAGAAAATGCTATGTATAGAGTTTATCATTTAAGAAACGTTTTGGAAAATAGGACTTCCATGTAAAGGACCATTCAGATAGAAACAACCATTTATTACCATATAAAAATACTGGCTGTTGTGTGAAAAATCTTCCTGGTTAACAAGGGGGTCAGATTTTTCCAGACCTAAATCCATCTATCTAGCCTTGTGCAAGAAACATTTTGTTCCTGACATTGGTATTTAATCCCAGTCCGTCTGAACCTTGTTCATTCTTTATTGTTTTCACTTAACTTTTGAAGACCAGTGGGGGCCAAGCATTGTGCCCAGGGCAGTGGGCAGGTCTCTGAGCCAGAGAGCTGGCACAACTTATTACATTCTCCCAGGGAGCAAGAGGTTCTCAAAAAAGTGAAATTAAGTGGAGTCATCTTCATTGCCTTCCTTGGTTACCATCTAGAAAGGGGGCTAGATACACATCTGTTGGCAACATCTGGATCCTATTTCAGAGTCTGTTTTGTAAGGAAATATCTAGATGTGTCATGTGACTGTGACCAATTCCTTCAGCATAGTTAGAGTGTCTGAATCACTTTGCTTATGTGGATGTTAGCAAATGAGAGGGTTGAAACCACCCCCACCTACTCCCCTAACCCCCCCCCCCCCCCCCCCCCCCCCCCCCCCCCGCCCTTATGCTGGGCTGAGGGAAATCCCAGAAGGAAGGCTCTGAAAGGCTGGTGTGGGCTTCAGCATGATCCTCTAACCAGGCTGATAGAAGCCAGTGCCTTCTTCAGGCTTTGCCAGTAACTGCTCAGATGGAGACTTTAGGAGTTAGCTTTGTTTAATTCACCCCTGCATTCTGACTGCCAGGACTCTGAATATGGTTCGTCTGCTGTTTAGAGAGTATTCCCGGTGGTTCAAAAGATAACTTCTTGATTCCAAGAAAAAGGCACGGCTGATTCTTAGTGTGAGCTTGACATGAGTCCTGTAGGTTGCCCACAGTGCTGTGGGTGGGCGAGTTTGCTTGAAAAGGCCCCAGACTCGGCTCTTGGTAGAGTGTGGGGTGTGTGGGTTGGAATGCAAGATGGAAAGTTAAACCCTGGGCTCAGTGGGAGTCGAATCAAGAGAGAAGTTTCCTGTGGATCAGGCCAGGCCCACGAGGCGGGGGAGGTCTCTCTGTTTCCGGCCTGAAATGAAATGGCGATATGGAAGCCTGGGTTGTTCCAGCAGCTTCCCGAGGGTAGCCGTCCGGTTCAAAGGTTCCTCACCTAGACACAGCTGTTTGCTTCACCCAAACATCAGTAGCCTGAAAAAGTCCCATATGAAGTCAAACCAAGCGGATAATTTCTAGGTCACTGGCCCTTCTGGCTGGGAAAACCATAGTTTTTCTTTGTATTGTGCTTAAGTTGAGCTTCTTTTCTGAACCCTTTCAAGACAGGAGAAACTGGAGACCTGGGAGGCAGAGCTCATTTTTATACTCTAGTTTGGGTTTTCCTCTTGCTACATCAGGGTTTAATTAGAACTGTCTTTCAAGTAGACTTCTGGGAGGAATAAACTTTTCCTGAAAACCTCCCCATGCCCCCAAAGAGAAGTAATAATGCAAATGAAATGCATATCCAGAATTATAGTCATTCTAATCCTGACACCATAAACATGTTGATTCTTGAAAATCACTGTAATTGTCCTGGAAAATGTCATGCTTCTTACGATGTCCATGCAAAGCCACCTCTTTAGGGCTTTCCAAGCAGGCATGGGTTGTGTTTTGAGCTGCAAACCTGTTCTCCAGGTGATTTCTCCCCCATCTATGCTTATGCTTATGAACAACAAACTCTCCACTTTATTTTGCTGGTTCTTCTTTTGATTTTAACTGCGGGCACCCTGTTTGTGCTACCAGTGAGCTGGGTGAGCAGGAGGGTGGAGAAGGATGAGTTGGGAAGTGGTTTAGGGTTAAGCAATCTGGGAGTGCCAGCAGGGCAGACCATTCCTGAGCGCCTCCTATAAAGGGGAAGTGGCATGGTCACACCTGAAGGTGAGTTATGTTTGATCCAGTAGTTCCTGATTTCAGTCTCCTGTTACCTCTTCATCTCTGCTGTATGGCTTCAGCCTTGGTGTCTTGACTCCTGCACAGTAATTCTCATCGAGGAGTGTCCAAAGCAAGCCCTCACTGGGGTCCTGTCACTCGCCAACCTCTTCCCAGCTGACTCATGGAGAAGGTTTCTGATCTTGGGCCCCTTTGCCCAGTGATTTGCTCTTCCTTACAGCTGCCTTAAGTGCCAGCTGCTCTCTCCTCTTTTCTTGTGTGGAAGTAAGTCCTGTTGGTTCAGTGGACACTGTTTGGCTGTTCACTGTCTGCCAGCCACGTACTGTGTGGGGGGACAGAGATGGACATTGGGTTGAGACATGGGAGAGGTCTGTCCATGACAGCTGCTCTCCGAGGTGATGCCACCGGGCAGAGGTCCAGAAAAGAATGCCCTGTCAGGGTTTGAGCCTGGCTTTATCACTCTCTCCCAGTGGCCAGGTCCAGATTCCTTTTACCAACAGCAAGCTAGTGGTGAGAATGAAGGACACCCTCCCGTTCTGTCTGACCATCTCTCCTGCGCCACCAGACAAAAGCTTTGGGAGGAAGGGTATGATCTGTGCCCAAGGCTGTGGGAAACATGCAGAAACCCTGGACTCTGTCTGAGCAGGGGCCGTCCTCTCTGACGACGGAGTACGGTTGACCAGACCCGGGAAGGTCCTAGCAATGGCTCAACTTGGCTCTTTGTTTGAAAAACCTTGGGAAACTGGGTGGCCAGTTTGATTTCAGCTTTAAAACCTGGATAAGCTAGAGTGACACAAGCGATCAGTATATTCAGTGGGGACAGAGCTCCTTTCAACAAGACATCTACCTGGGAGGGTGCGGGGGTGGGCGTGGGGAGGTTCTTTTCTCCTGTGTCCTGGATCCATACAAATCGAGGAGCATGAGGTACTGAGCTTTCAGTTCTCCGAGTAGAGGTGTTGCTGTGCCTGTCTGTCCAACACCCAGCCCATCATTAGGCACAGAATAAGGTCTTTGTGTTGACCTACACGTTGTTGTGGTGGAAATTGTTCTGATAGTGGGAGCACTTATTCAGAAAGCCAAAGATAGGAAAGAAAGGAATTATCCTTCCCAAGCAGCTCAGGAGAGCAACCTGTTGAATTTCTTGGACTTCATTTTTCTGCCTTCAGCATTCCTGACTCCTGTGTACATCACTGAGACACAGCTTTATTATTATTATTATAAAAAACCAACTACTAAAGTAATCTTGTCTTGTTGTTCAAGAACTTACAGTAGCAGAAAATGACAATTATTAACTTTGATATACTTCTCCCCCCATTTGGATAAAGTCAATATATATTACATATTAAGTATATTTATATTTTATATATTAATCAGATTTTTTCTTAATTTTTTGGACCCTGGAAACATTTCATATATACATATAAGAAAATATGTCTCATGTATTATTGAAAGCATATATAATGTATATATAATGTCATTTAATAATTGGAAGGAGATTTTTTTAAACCTTTCATGTTTAAATAAGTAATTGTATTGATGTTCTCCGTACTTCTTCATCATCAGCATCTTAGAAAGGAGCAATTGGGGTTTTTGAGTTTACTGAGGTTATTACCTGTTTACGGAACTGAGTAACCCATAGGACTAATCCCGATGAGTGGGATTAGCTTCTGTGAAAGTTTTGGGGTCTTTATGTGCAGTGGACAGTGGCTCACATGTGCCAGATTGCAGCCTATAGTTGCCTTCGGTGACCCAGAACACAGAAGTCAAGTGTGGGGGAGGCTGTGTTGCTGGAGGCTAATGACTCAGGATGGCTGGAGGAAACAGTGTTGCCCAAACCAGCACTTGCAAGGAGGGGCCATGTCTTGCTTCCAAAGTGCCGGATCATTTTAGATGGTTCAGTACATGGCATTCATTCAACATTGAATCTTATAGTGGGATAGCATTCTGCTTAAATTATCTTTTGGTACCTCAAGTTTCACCAAACAGAAAGTTTGGGTGTTGTGTGTAAACAATACCTCTTAACACTCCCAGTCTATATCTTGCAGGCCTAGAGACTAGGTGTGATACTAACACTCCCCTCCTCCTTCCAGCCTTTTTAGCTTTCTGTGTGGTAGCCTTCATGTTGGGGGTTTACTTGCAAATGGTAGCTACTCCTCGCTTGCTTGATCCTATGGAAGGATGAGAAATTCAGAAATGGCCATTTTTGTTAAGGGCTTCGAGTGCCTTTATCTATGGAACTTTCACTGAACGATTCAGATTCTGCAGAAAGGAAAATCTCACACTTGTGCAGAACAAGCCTGGCTTCTAGGCTTTTGGACACTAGTAGGAGCAGAGGACTAGGAGTGGATGTGGGAGGTGGGGTACACAAGAGTGCAACTTCGTATGGAAACTTCTTTGCCTGCTTCATTACATCTTTCCTGCCTGGTGTCCCTGAGTTTGGGAACATCTCTCATTCAATTTTAAATTCCTGTCTCCCGTGAGGGGTGAAGAGGGGGTTGTCATCTGGAAGTGTGGAGGGGTAGGGATGTCACTCATTGATCCAGCCTCCCAAATGTCCCCATCTTGACATCCTGCTCTGCTAGCCTTTCCATAGTCAGGGCCAGACACGTCATATGGCTTTAGAGGTTAATAGGTTATTTTTCAAGGCCTCTACTACTAGGTATTTAGCTTGTTTATTGTTTTTCCCAATACAGCTAAACCTAATGTTTAACTTCTTTTGTCTGTTCCTATTTTCAAAGGAAAATTTCCAATAAGTGAAATTACTACATCAAAAAGTAAGAATATTTAAAATACTTTAAGCTTTTCAATTGCTTTTAGCTGCATTTTGCCACTTAGATTCCAGTTCCACTGCTATCATTGTTTACAGCCATCACCATCATTACCACCATATCTATCACCATCATTATCATTACCACCACATCCATCACCATCCCACAAGCACTTGCAAGGATGTCTTTCACTATGCAGTCTCATCTCGTGCACATAGCAACCATGTGCCAGAGGCATAGCTCTTGGTCAGTTTGGCAGAGGAGAAAATGGGGGCTTTGGAGCTGGGGTTTGTACCCCGAGCCACCTGAGTGCAGTTAGGCAAAGCCTGTCATGTCACCATCTTCAGGGCTGGCCTGTGCTTTTTTGCCAGGGCTTGTCTTCAGTGAGTGTTTTACTTTGGGAGTGAGGACATGTGCCCCGAGTCTGAACTTCCCTGCCCTCTTCCCTCCAAGTCAGCAGAAAATGTTGGCTCAGGCTGGTGGCCTTTATCTACAGAATGGGCCTTGCCATTCCCTGGTGTCCTCGCTTCCATTGTGCTGGTCTGGTCTGGTCTGTGATGCACTATAGGAAGAATCCCTCAGGGCGCTGGCATGTGGATATAGGACTTTGGTTTGTGGGGTGGGTGCAGATTTTGCTTTTTTCCAATACTATCACTACATAAGGGGGACCTTGAGGGGTTCCTGCTTTGTCACCTGCAAATAGACCTCATCTTTAAAATAAGTGGGACTATAACAAACACACTTGGTCATATCACGTTTGCTTCTGGATGGTAGGTTTAACGCTGCTAGGAGACAGGTGGGCCGAGTCTCCCTTGGCCTCGGTCCTTCATTTTCTCCCATATAAATAAAAGAATTATATGTCCTTGCCCAGCAGTTTCACAGCGGTTCGGTGAGAACAAGTATGATCTCTGTAAATTTCTTTTTTCCCTGTCTAATCAGATAGGATGAAAACCAGGAATCATAATTATTGCCACATTAGCACACTGAGACAGAATGCATTAGAAGCTGTTTCTTTTTATCTAATCTCTCTTGTTCCACCTGTTTCCACTTTCATCTGAGCTCCTCCTGCACCCTGGGGTGCCTTGTTTATTTTTAGCTACATCAGCTGAAGACTTTCATGAAGCCATGGACACAGTGTTCCCTTCCCTAGCACCCACTCCCCATCCGCAGGACGGGTGACATGTGAAGGCCATTTGCCAAGGGTTGTCTTCCTGCCTAGCACCACTGACAGCCGCCTGCTCGGCCAACCTTGCGTGCTGCGCACTCCTTGGCTGGTACCCTCTCACCCCACAGGAGTTCTGCTTTGGGGCCTTTGCTCTGCTCAACTGAGTGTTGCCCTGGAAAGCCCTGACCTGGTTGACTAATGGATCCATCCTGTTAAGGCTCAGCTGTCTGCCATGGGCCACCATTTGGACTAGGCTTTCTAGGCCAAGTACATGTGCAACAATGTTTTAGACTGAAAAAAGTGAGTGGAGGACTTTTTAATATTCCCAAGAATAAGTCAAAGAATGAAATAAGATGATGATCAGAATGACACGCTCTTACCATTGAGAGGACCCGTGGTTTAGTCTACTCAGCCTCTTAGAACAAACCCCATAGACTGGAGGCTTAAACAACGGGATCTCACCTCTCAGTTTTGGGAGTTGGGGAGTCTGAGGTCAGGGTCCCAGCAGGGCGGGGTCTGGGGAGGGCCCTCTTCCTGCATGCTAGCCTCGCCTGTCCGTGTACTCACTTGGCAGGAGGTGAGGGTGGGGAGAGAGCTGGAGAGCACCTCATGATTTTATCTTGGCCCCTTTTTCTCCCCAAACCCCATTTCCAGATACCATCATTTGAGAATGAAGTCATCAAAGTATGTCTTTTGTAAGAGACACCAACACTCGTTCCCTGACAAATAACACTTTTTCTTTTAAAAGAGTGTCTTTGTATCAGAGGAAGATGGGGAGCAGGGGAAGTGGCCCTGCAGACTGGTGGAAGACTGTGGTATCCTGGTGGTAGGTGTGGTTTGGTCACGTGCATCTGAGGAGCTGTGAACCTGCACCTCTGAATCATACTGGAGTAAGCCAACATTATGGTAACAACAACAAAAAAGTTAATTAAAAAACATTTTAAGTGCCTTTTTATGTTTTAAGATAGATTTAGGTCCTTTTGGTAAATGGTTTTTAGATTTATCAAAACCTCTTGAAAATTAAATTTCTCTTGAAGTGTCGAAACCGTGTGTCACACACATGAAGAAGCCGGAGCTCTGCAGCCTGTCACGGTTGATACCGTGTGGATTTCCCCGGCGAGCAAACATTCTCCCCTCCCCTTGCTCAGCCTGTCCCTTCTCTGCAGCATCACCTTCTCTTGCTGTTTGGGTTGCTGCTTTATCTCCAGTAACCAGAACAAGGCGAGGTTTCACTTGATTACTTGTTGAATCAGGCAATTTGATCTTGAGTGGTTTTCACCTATCCTAAATTTTATTATCCTTGTGTTCTTAATATCCTTTGTAGTATGGACATATTTACTAATGCTTAGATATGAATGTTACTTTACCCATAAGAGCAAGGAAGTGTAGTCTCTCAGAATCTTACTCCCTTGCAATTGTGAAAGGCACAGATGGAGTAAGAAGACATCTGTTTTTGACTAGAAGAGAAACAATTTAGGATAGGAAGGTGAGACTACCATGGCAGGAGCTTGCCATCTTCTAAATGGAGAGATATAACTTCATTTTCCCCTATAGTTAATTAGATCTAAAAACAATTAGAACAACTGTCGGTATTTTGTAACAAATCAGATAATACAGAGATCTGTAGAGAAAGTTGCTGGCTTCAGCACGCCCTCCCTCCCAGGGCCACACCTGCACCCTTCTCAATGACTGATGTGAAGAGGGTGGTCTGTCTTGCAGTTTAACGACAAAAAGCCTTAAGGAGACAATAGACTCGAGTAGACATTTTTCAAAGAGGACATACATGTGTTCCTCAAGCATGTAAAAAGGTACTTAGGGCTTCCCTGTTGGAGCAGGGATTCAAGTCTTAGTTTTAGCAAGCTCTCTGAAGCCACTGCAGCACAAGTTCAATCTCTGGCCTGGGAACTGACCCACATGGTGCAGCAGACCTCTCCTGTCTCCCTACTGCTCCCCTCAGCAGTGTGTTTCAGTAGATCTGCCTGTTCTCCCCATTTGTCTCTGGTGAATCCCCTTCACTACCCCGCACCTCTGGCCTGCACCCAGGCTCTTGTATGCATCAATAAATAAAATAAATCTTAAAAAAAAAAAAGAAAGTAAAGTGAATCCAAACTCAGTGATATATCACCTCACACCCACCATGAGCGCTAGCATCAAAAAATAAAAATAAATATATATAGAGAAAAAATAACAAGACTGGTGCAGATGTGGAAAAATTGGAATGTGAAATGGTGCATCCCCTTTCGATATGTTCCTCAAAAATGAGAAAAACAGTACTGTCTTATCCAGCAGTTCCACACCTGGGCTTATGTCCTAAAAAATGGAAGGCAGGATATCTCTCAAGGAGCTATCCATACATTCCTATTCATAGCAGCACGCTTCATAGCAGCCAAAGGATGAAGCAAACCAATGTCCGTCCGCCAATGAGCTGGATAAAGAAAATGTGTCCACCTACATTCAGCCTTAAACAGAAGGAAATTCTTGTGCCCTCCCAGATGGTGCGGCGGGTTAAAGCACAGCACTAAGAAGCTAAAGCCACTTCCACATGAGTTCGATCCCCACACCTGGAGGTGACCCACATGACCCAGCAGACCTGTCCAGACCCGCCCGCTCCTCCCCTCAGCAGTGTACTTCGTCGATCTGCGTGTTCTGCTCCCCACTCTGTCTCTGGCCTGTACCTCTGGCCGCCCCTGCACCTCTGGCCTGTACCCCAGTTCTGTATGAACAAATAAATAAATCTTTAAAAAAAAAAAAAGAAGGAAATTCTGACACAGCTACATGAGTAAACCTAAGGACACTATGCTGAGTGAAGTAGGCCAACCTCAAAAAGACAAATTCCTTTGTCTGGGAATAACTCATATAAAAAGGAAAGTACTGCTTATCAAAACCTAGGTGTGAAGGGGAAAATGGGGAGTTAGGTAATGGGCACAGAATTTCAGTTTTGCAAGATGAAAGAATTCTGGAGGCTGGTTGCACAACAGTGTGAAAATAATACTGATGAGCTGTACACTTAAAAATGACTAAAATGGCAAATTATATGGTATGTGTATTTTACCACAATTCAGGTTTTTTTTTTTTAAAAGAAGGTAGTCTGCCTCGCCCATACCTGGCTCAGTGCTCACGTGAGCGCAAATGTGGCACAGAGGCTGCTTTTTGCTTCCTGTTTACTTGTTTAAAAAAAAAAAAAGTGGGTGATCATATTACGCATATTACTCAGCAACTTGCTTTGCTTCTTGTCTTCCTGTTTATTTAACCTATTAACGCATATTACAGACATCTTTCCAGGTCAGTAAATATACATTTGACTCATGTTTTTCAACAATGACTCCCCATCCATAGGATATGTGTATTGTGATTTATTTAACATTTCCTTTCTCCAGACCTTTGGATTTTTTCCAGTTCAGCTGCCACTGCAAACAAGACTTCAACCAACAACTTTGTGTTTTTCTTACCTATCAATGCTGTGCATTGCTGAATGCAAGAATAATTGCTAAGAGTATGACCAGCTTATTTCCCAGAATGTTTATAGCGTTCACATTCACACCAAGACTGTGATTCTGGGGTACAGACCAGAGGTTCAGAGGCGATGAGAGGATTCACCAGAGACAGAGCGGGGAGCAGAACAGGCAGACTGACAAAGTACACTGCTGAGGGGAGCAGTGGGTGGGTCTGGACAGGTCTGCTGTACCATGTGAGTCACTTTCCAGGCCGGGGATCGAACTTGCACTGACGTGGCTACACTCGCTTGCAGTGCTGCGTCCTAACCCATTGCACTGCCAGGGAGGGCCAAGACTGTGACTCTTTAGTTTCTCACCATAGTACAGGCAGAGGCAGGCCTTCCCAAAGTTTGGGTTCCACCACTTTGCTTTTTGGAAAGACCTAGATTAGTGCCTGTCTTCTCTAGCAGAAAGCATCCTAAAGGATTTTTGGTTTTACAGAAGAAAAAATAGAAAAGCCAGAACGAGAGTTCAGTGCCTGTTTTGCTGCTGTGTGTGGGCAGCACAGACCTTTGCATGGGGGATGGGGTTGGGGGGGGTAGATCCCAGAGCCACTTTCTGTAGGTTGTGGGTTTTCCGTAATCAGTCTTGCTTTTTCTACAGCTAGTGTTAGGATTATGCAGAATAGTGTTTTAATGCCCACAATAGCTGTTTTTCATCATGGTAAGTATTTTAGGAATGTTCAGTCCACAGCAGCCCTATGATGTAGTTACTATTCGTCCTGTTGACATGCAGAGACTTCAGGCAGGTGAGCAGCTATGAACCTGGTATAACAAGCCGAATTCTAGAAGGTGAAGGAAAGGTTATTGGTAGTAGCAGCAGATGTGGAGAGGAAGTCAAAGGCATCCATTGATGTCAAGTCTGAATGTCTTAAAGAATCAAGTTCCCCAACATCTAACTGTATAGACCAATTTTGAGTTTCCTCTGTTGACACCATTGCTCGATGTCTTCTGGGCACAAAAGCCTTAATTTGAAAGGAAACCTGCACCTCTGTGTTTTGCAGCACAATTTATAATAGCTTACACATGGGAACAACCTAGATGCCCCCAAAACAGATGACTGGATCAAGATGTAGTATGTATACATCATGGAATATGACTCAGCAATCAAAAACAAAAACAAAAAATGCCATTTTTTGTAATAGGGGAGGAAGAGATTGACTTCGATTTGTAGATAGAAGGAAACATGTTATTTGATTGTATATATGTACCTAGAAAGAGAAGTAAATCATAAAGCTCACTCTGTATATGTGAATAGATTTGCTGTTAGTTGCTTGTTTCATTAATTGAATAAGTGATAAGGGAGGGGAGAGCATAGAAGACTATGGTGAAGGATCAGGGGTGCTGTGGTGGTAGGAGATTTCCGGGGACCAGACCTGAGGGAAGAAATCAATACCATACAAAAGTGAGCAGCAATGTAAGAAAATTAAAAAGCTTTACAAAAAAAATTGTTCTCTGGGGAAAGGGAGTAGCTTGGGAATGTGAGTAGAGACTGAGGCGTTATATGAACGTGTGCTATGTGGATCATAAAGTGTGTTACCTTTGGGGGTACACGACTTCACCCTTCTCTATTTGTGGTTCACAGAGTTAATGTAGAAGTTAGAATTGAAACACTTTCCATTAGAAACAAATATTCTGAAGGTCACTGTTTAATGACTCATTGTATTGAAATAAAATATAACACACTAATGTCAAAGACTAGGAAATATATTTCCCACTAGCTTTCTAATTTTAAATGCCAGAAAATGAGGCAAGCCTCCATTTCTGGCTGGAAAATGTTATTTTGGTATTAACATTTAGATTGGGCTATAACTTAGGTTGTTAAATTTTATGGACAGTATTTTCTTTTTATGAACACTTATGCCTAAAATATTTTGATGCTTTGAGGATAACTCAAGAGGCATGCTGGATTTCTAAAGCTTTCCCATTCTGCTTTTGATTATTTGGAAATGTATGCGAAAAGGAAGTTGAATTCACATGCATTTTTTAAAATGTAAAATGATTGAGTTAAATTCAAGCTGAAATTTAGAGTTTTCATTTCTAGTAAAATTAAATCTTAAAAAATGTGTATTCGGGCTTTCCCTGGTGCAGACTGGAGTGTTGCACTGCCAAGCCAGGCCGCCACCGTTCAGTGCCAGTTCGATCCCTGCCCTGGAGGCGATCCACAAGGCACAGCAGATCTTTGTTGTTTCCACTGCTCCCTCAGCAGTGTACTTTGAAGATCGGCCTATTTTGCTCCCTGCTCTATCTCTTGTGAATCCTCTCACCGCCCCTGTACCTCTGGCCTGTACCCCATTTCTGCATGCATACATAAATAAAATCTTTTAAAAATTATGTAGTCACCTTTTTTCAGGCTAGAGGAAGACATGATACTGAAAGAATTTTTCCAATTCTCTATCTTTTCCAATTTGACATCTTTGGTGCTGTCTATTTGTAGCTTGAAAGAAAAATTTTACTTGATTGTATATATATAATATATGTGAAGATAAGTAAATCATAAAGTTCATTCCTTGTATGTGCATAGACCTGATGCTTACTTGTTTCATGAATTAATTGAATAAGTGATAATCAGTTTTTTAGCTCCACTGTTTTAATTTGAAGTACAATTCAAGTGCCATTGCCAACACTGAGTATCATTGCTTTTAAATCTTGCTGATTTTATTTCGTAAATATTTGATTTTGAAAAGTACTGTAGATCTTTATATAATTCCCTTATTTGAGTCTGTACGAAATTTATTCCAGCTTGCTCATTTCTGTTTGTCTCTAACATGATCTTAGCAAGACACTTCATTTTGGTTTTAGTTTTCTTATAAGTGAAAAGAGCAACTGGATCTAGGATTTTCATTAAAATCTAATGGCTTTAAAAGTTTCTTTTTTTTTTAAAGATTTATTTATGGATGCATACAGAACTGGGGTACAGGCCAGAGGTGCAGAGGTGGTGAGAGAGGTGAGCAGGGAGCAGGACAGGCCGACTGATGAAGTACACTGCTGAGGGGAGCAGCAGGCAGGCGGGGAGAGGTCTGCTGCAGCATGTGGGTCACCTCCAGGGCTGGGGATCGAACTTGCACTGAAGCGGCTGCGGCTAGCTTGCAGTGTTGCGTCCTAACCTGTTGCGCCACCAGGGAGGGCCCTGGCTTTAAAAGTTTCTTAAGTTTGTTTTTTAAAAAGAATGACTTTGTGGGGCTCTTCAAGGTTTTTTGTGGCAGCAAAAGGCATTTCCATTGAGAGTGGCTGGACATGAATATGAAGCCCTGATTTCAGTTTCAGTTGCGGTGTAGTTATCATAGCGTTAGTTAACAGTTACCCAAGGTTTGCCATGTGGCAGGCATACATTTAAGTGCTTTATTCTCTTTCTCTCTTAATCTTTACAAGAATTCCATATGTGAGATGCTGTCATTATGTCCACTTAGGGACGAAGGCATCGAAGCACAAAGTTAAATGCTCTCCGGTGAGAATCTGTGCACACTGAGGCAGGTAATCTGAGTCTGGAGCTGGTATTGTTAACAGTTCTGTATTACTGCACTTTACTTTCTCAGATTGCTTGCCTTTATCTTAACCTGAGGCCCAAGTTAGCTTTTTTTTTTTTTTTTTTTTGCTGGTTTGTGTGAGATACAAATGCAGTCAGGCAGAAGTTCTTGGGTGTCAGGCCTGAACCAGCAGCATCATTACTGGGAATAGATTCAAGCGCCCCTTCTTAGTCCCGGTTCCTACCCTGCTGAATTAGAAGCAGTGGGGTCAGGCTCCAGCAGCTGTCTTAAGGAGCCCTTTGGGGGATTCTGAGGCATGTTAGAAGTTGTGAACCACTAGTACAGTGTGTACAAAGGTTAATTGTACATTGCAATGAGTTAAACAGAAGACGAGTTTTGTTTTGTTTTTTTTAATCATTATGAATGCTTTCTCCCATATCTATGAACATGTGTATCTGTCTAGCTGGTTTTGTTTTATTAAATATTGAATGCAGGCCCTCCTTGGTGGCGCAGCCGGTTAAAGCACAGCACTAAGAAACTTAAGCCACTGCAGCATGAGTTCGATCCCTGCCTGCCCCGGAGGTGACCACATGGTGCGGGTCTCCTGACCCGCCTGCTGCTCCCTTCAGCAGTGTACTTCACCGATCTGCCTGTTCTGTTCCCCACGCTGTCTCTGGTGAATCCTCTCATTGCCCCTGCCTGAACCCCACTTCTGTATGTATAAATAAATAAATCTTAAATATATATATGTATATATTGAATGCATAAATAACATTTACCACACTTGTAGGGACTATAAAGAAAAATAGGAATAACCACCCCCATGTGTCCCCATCCAAAGAACTACTAAAAAAAGATTCTTTGTATTTTCACCACTACCCATGATGCTTAGTCTGACATCAGAATTCCACCTAAGTGTAAAAATATCCTGCAATTAGTCTATTTTTATTTCCTCATTTTTCTCTAAGTTTCCATATATGTATATATTAAAGAAGCCAATTCACTTAGTCTTGCTTAAGATTTGAACTTTCTCTAAAGGCATCATCCTGTGTATGTTTTTGGTGACCTAGTTTTCATTCGCTCAGGTTCTGTTAGTGGTGTGTGCATGTTGGCTGCACAGGTTCCTGTGCCTGGCTGTTTCTTGTGTTTAAATACACTGCAAGTTATTTCTTCATCTTCCTTTTGTTTTCGCTGTTACAAATGTTGCTATTATGAACACCCCTGCAGGATGTGTCTCCATAGACTTGTGCAAGAGTTTCTTTTTTATTTAAAGGTTTATTTATGTGTGCATTATAGAACTGGGAGACAGGCCAGAGGTGCAGGGGGGAGAGGATTCACCAGAGACAGAGTGGGGAGCAGAACAGGCAGATCCACTGAAATACACTGCTGAGGGGAGCAGCAGATGGGCCAGAAGAGGCCCTCTACCCATGTTGGCCACCTCCCTGGTGGGGCATTGAATTCATGCTGCAGTGGCTGCAGAGAGCTTCACAGTGCTACGCTTTAACCTATTGTGTTCACCAGCATGGGCAAGAGTTTCTCTAGGGCACTGGTTTTCAGACTGTTTAACCTGCAGTGGTTAGAAGAAGAAATGCACTTTACATCATAATCCAACAATTTCAGCTTGGATTTTTGTTTAGTGATTTAAAAATTGGTTCCTTAGCCTTTTAAAACTCATATATAGGCAGTCATTTTTCAGTATGTTGTTAGTGTTAGGTGTATATCATGAGTACTTTCTATCTCTCTCTCTCTCTCACACACACACCCCTGGGCTTCCACTTCCTCATTTATAAAACAGGGAGATTTCACCAAATGTTTTCTCACATCACCTCAGTTTCCAGCTTTCTCCTCAGCTGTTGACTGTTCTCATGCCCACTTCGCTCCTAACACTCTCTTTTCTCACTGTGCCTTCAGTAGGATGAGCCTGTTAACACTGAAGGAACTGAGGTTCAGGTTTGAGCCCCTGCTGAATGTGATCGGTGAGGTAGAGGGGGCCTCACTGAGCTTGTTCAGGGACAAGCCCTGGGCTCACAGCCCCATTGAGAAGTAACTGCTGTTGCACTGGCATGTTTTGGTGGATGGTTTTTAATTTGTAATTGCTGACTTATTGAAGGGTCATTGCCGTACAACAGTGGATGCATTTCAGGTGTGCACATGGTGGTTTGCCGTTGCACTGTGCAGCGTAACCTCACAGCATGGCTGCTGTGTGTCTGTCCTCATTTGCAGGATTGCACCATAGCCCACAGCCCCTGCGCCGCCCAGTGCATCCAGGGATGTCCTGGTTTTCTAACTGGGAATTTGTGCATCCTGATCACCTCACCCATTCACTCCCTTGAGGTTGATATTTTTTGATTAACAGGTTTTTCAGTCTGGGTGTGACTCATTCCTTTTCTCAATCGTCTGTATTTTGTCTTTAATCATGAATGTGTGGAGAGAGCAGATATTGGTCATGTTGGCTGTCATTGTTCCAGATTCCACAGTGATTTCTGACTTTTCTCTTCACATTATCTGGTCCTCAATTAAGATTTTTGCCCATAAGTTAGATGCAGGAAATGCATTCCAATGTTTGGTGTCACCATTTTTATCTTAAAGCTACTCAGTTTTTATTGAATTAGAACATTAATCAAGAAGAAATCAGATAATACCTTATGTGACCAAAGAAAGAAGTTCAAGCTTATTAGTAAGTTAGTTTCCTTTTTTTGTACTTCAGCATAAAACTACCTTTGTTGCCCTTATTTATTTATTTTACTTAACAAGAAGAAGATTGATTGGAAAGAATAGAAATTAATGGAACTATCTATAAGTGCGAGTACCGTTAGAATGTGTACTTTTAATCGTAAACTCAGATTGAGTACTGAAAATAGCCTGATTCTTCAGTTGAATCACTGCAGAAGTGGTTGGGAAGGGCAAGAAAATGGTTAAAAAATTAAAGTATAGCCTGACTTTTCATGCTGCTCTCTAGGGGAGGTCTGTATTTAGCTGCCTGCAGAGAATGGCTTTACTGTCATTAGGGATGCCCTCACAGTCAACAAAAGCCTTTACCTTGGAAGGGCCACAGAGACCAGCCTGTTTTGCCGTCACTAAGTCCTTCCTGATTCCTAGTTTTCATCAAATGGCATCTACTAGCTTGTCAGTGAGAGTTGGTGAGAGAGGGATTCCTCTCTGAGGATGTGGCTGTCCCATGCTCAAAGTGGGAAGCTGGATGGGATATGAAAGGGGAAGGGGTTTGGGAAGGTGACTGCATTCACCCCTTTTGTCTACTAGGGTGTTAGTCATAGACCTCGCGACTCTGCATATGTTCTTCCCTTTGGGCTTCACAAAACCACATAAAAAATATAGTGGTACCTTCATGTATAGATGGAGAAGCTGTGGGCAAAAGCTGTGTTTGTAAAGCACAGACTTTTTATCCTGTAATTTTGAATTTTTTTTTTAAAGATTTCATTTATTTATTCATACAGAACTGGGGTACAGGCCAGAGATGCAGAATGTGAGAGGGTTCACCAGAGACAGAGTAGGGAGCAGAACAGGCAGATCGACTGCTGAGGGGAGCAGCGGGCGGGTCAGGAGAGGTCTGCTGCACCATGTGGTCACTTCCAGGGCAGGTGGGAATCGAAATCATGCGAAAGTGGCTTTAGCTTCTTAGTGCTGTGCTTTAACCCGCTGCGCCACCAGGGAGGGCCTATCCTGTAATTTTGAATGGCCTTCTTTAATTTTTCTTCCCTTAAATATTCCATGTAAATTTAATTTCATACTCACTTAAATGAGATAAGTTATAGGCAGCACTTGTTACTGCAAACCAATGAATAAATAGTTGGGTTGTAAAATACTTTCCATCCTTACCTATTCCTTCCATAAATCTATGTCATTCTTAGAGTTATGGATTTCTAAGGAATAGCCAATAAATGGGGTTATTAAATTTTCTGTTCTTCTACATGGTCTAGAAAACAAAGTTAAGAATCCTGTGAGAGCTCCTGTGGAGATTTTGTTAGGAGGTAGAGGTTTCTGACCTCAGCAGTTGTGCTGGCCTGGCTACTTCTGAGTAGAGAGGATCTGACAGCCTCTCATCCTGAAAAGACTGATTTGGGGCCTACATGGAATTACCAACATAGAAAGATTTTTATTTCTTGAGGTCATACTTGCTATTGAGTCTGACTCTCTAGTCCTCATAGTAGAATGAAATTAAAGAACCAGAGAGAAAAGTCCACTTGGCTTCTATAGGATAACATGGCATTAAATCCAGGGTAAGAAACAAAGGGGAAAGCTACCTCATTTATTATTGGAGTACTAGTGGCTAAAATCAGGAAGATTAGTAATAATAAAAAGGAGTAAGTTTGATCAGTTTTTAAAATATCCTGAAGAGATTACATCTCAAATAGTCTACAATACTTAAATTTGTGTTGACTGTATCTTTGTGAAGTGTACCAGATGACTAAAAAGATTGTAATGTAGTAACTTTTCAGAGAGCTCTAATTTGAGGATTTATGAAAAAACCTAATTTATTAGAAAGATCCTATTAGTAACCCATAGACTTATCATCAAAAGCGATTCTTATCTGGGGCCTGTAAATCTCTTCTACTGGTTTCTTGTATAATCTCAAGACCTCAAGTTCTTTTTTTTTTTTCTTCTCATATAAATGTGACAGAAGGAAAAAAAAAAAACAACAAAACAAAGATCTGGTAAAATGGAAGTGATTTCATATTTGTAGACATATTGTCTTGTCTGCTTAGCTCTGCCAAATTATACTTTACTGATATAAACAGAAAGCTGCTCGGGAAATTCATCTTTCCCAACCTTGCACCCAATGGCTCCCCAGTCTCATTTCATTTCCTCAGACAAAATAAGAGATTGCACTGGGTGCCTGCTAGTTCAAAGAGGGCACATCTTGTTTCTCTTGCGTCTTACCATCACCTTGTGAGTCAGAGTTACTTGTTCAGTGCTGAGTCTACAGATGAGAAACTGAGGCCCAGACTGAGAAACTCCTTCATGGTCATCCATGTATAAGTGGCAGAGTTGAGTTTACTTCCATTTCTTTAACCCTAAGTGTTTCCTTGTTTCTCCTTTTTTTTTTTTTTTTTTTTCTCTATAATGGTCATCCACATTCTAGGGAGAAAAATGATCTGCTGAGTGTATTAGTTGTCTGCTTGGCCTCAAAATAGCAGACTGACAGCATGACTGGTCTCACTGATTCATGGGATAAAACTTATTTTTGGAAATAAGAATCTCATTTACTGAGAGAAATCTAAGCTCAGACAACATATTGAGAGACTATTAGAGGCTTCTCTTTGTTTCCATATAATTCCAGGACATACTTTTCACAGTATGAACCAGGCTGGTTATCACTGGACCTAGTTTCTTCATTAAATATTGGGGCACAGGACTCATTCCATGCAATGAGTATGCTTTTCCATGCAATTAGTATACAGTTATGTATAGAAGTGAGACCATAAAATACAGCAGAAATGTAGAGCGTGCACTTCCTCAGTGCAGAAGTGGGAAGAACAGATGCCAACTATGTCTTGCTGATACTTAGGTTCAAAGGCAGGAAACAAATCCTATAAATGCCCTCTCACTTAACTTCTCACTCCAGTAAATCATTGTTGAAGAGATGAACTTCCTATGTGAATTTTTTTAAAAAACCTGACTTGAAAAGTTAGCTTCTCATATATGAAGCATAAAGTGGCAAGAAATGTGATTTTGATACACTTTTCTTCACAGTGGGAAAATATAGTAGCTGCTTTTGAAAAAAGCAGAAGAATCCCAGAGTTTGGGGAAGAAGTGGTGAGTGACTGAAGTGACCAGCATATTTTACAGTGTTACTCTTGGCACCTTTTGGGGGGAGACACAAAATGTTAGACATCTCAAATAGTATACATTCTCCAATTTGTGTTGGCTTTATCTTTGTGGAGTGTATCAAATGACTACAGATATTGTAATTAATTTTTTAGGAAGCTCTCATTTGAGTGGTGGGTCCCATTCGTGAGGGGTTTGCCTTCTCGATAATAACAGACCATGACACCAGGTTGCCTGTGATTAAAAACTCAATTTGTGCTGGAAGGAAAAAATTGTGTGACCCACTAGAGAAACAGGCCTGCAGGGTAATAGGGACTCAGTCATCACTGTCGAACTGAAGTGTCAATGTGCATTTTGAGTTATTGTAAAGAAAAAGATGAATTGATGTTTCAGCTGGAATAAGCCAAGATTTGAGCACGTAGTTTAGGAGAGAAGGTTAAGTGTCTTGACTGAAGCAGATGGTGGAATGTGGCAGATAATGGAGGCAAGCATAGGTGGGCAATTAAGACAGGGATAAAAAAAAAAAAATGATTACCAGGCTGAGCAATCTAGAATTTAAAGGGACAAGTTGAACTTTGTATGTGCAGGGGGAGGGAAAGCAATGTGGATGTGTGTGTGTTTATTAAAAAAAAATAAAACCTGGTAGGTATTTTATTTGTACCTGGAGCTACTTTTGAGGACTTCTGCTTACTTTCCTCAAGACTAAGAATGAGGAAGAGACAATGCTTGGTCATAGCATACGACATTGTGACATAGTGACCTCTACTTCCTCTTCTACTTGAAAGCTGGACTGTTGGAAGAAACCTGTTTCATGAAGACAATGAGCGAGAACCCTGGTTATCCAAGAATGTGAGGACTGCCTTTTCTGCTTGAAAACCAGCCAAATACTTAGTGGGCAACATGTTTGCTGGTTTTCTAGCAATTAGAAGTGGAGGTGGCAGTCTGGACTAGCAGCCGTGACCCAGTGGCCCATGAACAGGTCCAGGAATCAGGAACTGACACTTACTGATAACTTTGTACAGTTTCTCCAAACCCACCTCAGCAGCCAATCTTTGTTCTGAGTTCATAGCCTAGTTTGGAAGTTTAATGGTAAACAAATTCCATCATAATTTGCCCAGACCACTGTGCCCAAATAACAGAAGAACAACATCTGGGTGATCCCCTTAATAAAAGAGAGAGGTCACTTGAAAAAGATGTGGTTGGAGTTAAGCTCCTTCCTGTTCACTGATAGATTGTGATGTGAGAGGCTGCAGCTGAACTGCAGCTATCAGAGGTAGTGCAGACCCAGGAAAGAGCTGGGTGACAGGGGTGTCCTTCTCCCATTTTGAATACTCCCATGGGATCGGGCTGATGGAGAGAGAACTCATACTCTACTGCTCATCGGAACTTCAGAGACGGGGAGCATAGAGGGTCCCTGGAGTCACAGAGTAGCTAGAACAGAATCACTAAGGTGGCTCAGTTTTCCTCAGAGGAGCAAGAAAGCAGGGGCAAGAAATAAAGCTACCTGAAAATCTACCCATTGTACATAAGTATACAGTTCAGTGTTTTCCAGTAAGTTGCAAAGTTGTGTATCCATCAGTTCAGTCCAGGTTTAGGCTCCCTCAGTCTCCCCCAAATCTCCCGGGTGCCTGTGGTGCTCTGTCACTGTCCCCACCTTTAGCCCCAGGCAGCCAATACCCTGTGATAGATTTGTCTAGTTAAGATACTGCATAGCAATGGGAAGCCTACAATAAGATGGTGGTGGTTGTTTTTGTATATGGTTTTCATTTAATCTGATGGAATGCCATCCACGGTGTAGCATGTTTCCACATTCATTTTCACTGCAGAGTGCTTTTCCATTGTATGAATATACCGCATTTTATTTATCCATCCATCCATCAGTTGAGGCACTTTTTGGCTATTGTTTGCACTTTTTGGCTATTGTAAATAAAGCTCCTACATTGGTTGACTGTGAACTGCCATAACAAATTAGCACAAACTCGATGGCTTAAAACAGCAGAAATGGACTCTGGCAAAGCCCTGGACAATAGGGTCTTACACCAAAGTATTTACAGGCTGTGTCCTGCTGGAGTTTCAGGGGACAGGCCATTCCTTGCCTCTCCAGCTCCAGGTGGTTATGGCTGTCCTTGATGTCTGTCTTGCTCCATCTTCAATCTCCTTCTCTCCCTTACTAGGATACATGTGATTGCACTTAGTGCTCACCCTGATTATCCAGGAAAAGCTCCTACTCCAGATCCTGAATTTACTCTTCTTTTTTTTTTTCTTTCCCATGTAAGGATACACAGGTTCCAGGGATTTCTGCAACTATCTTGGGATGGTGTGTGTGTGTGTGTGTGTGTGTGTGTGTGGAGTATTTTTCTGCCTACCATAACAACTGTAAATATCCACATAAAGTTTTTGTATATGTTTGTTTTCATTTTTCATCATAGATAACTGAGAGTGCAATTAGTAGGTTGTATTATAAAGTTGTGTTTATCTTTTTAAGAAAATGTTTTCTAAAGGGATTGTATCATTGCATGTTCCTGTCTTCTAGCAAGGTATAAAGGTTCCAGTCTTTCTACATTCTTGTCAGGTGCCTGTCTTTTTATTTATTTTTTATTTTTACTATTAAT
>NW_004567119.1:19779720-19799787 GCF_000260355.1 Condylura cristata | reverse complement strand
ATTTTGCACATTTCTTTTTTTCCATTTCGATTGTAGTCCCCGCGGGTTTCCCATCACCAAATCACCCATGTGCCACCACCATAGTCCCGTGCATTTCCCTCCCTTCCCCCCCCACCCCTTTAGGTGCCTGTCTTTTTAAATGAGAGCCATCCTAAAGGTAGGAAGTGATACCTGCTTGTGGTTCTGAGTTATATATCCCTGATGACTCATGTTCAACATCTTTTCATGTGTTGATTCATTACCTTTATGATTCTGGAGAGTGTCTATTCAAACTTCCTACTTTTTGTCCTTGCTGTGTATGTGAGCTATAAGGGTTAGTCTACTGGTTTTCTTGGTCTGGCCAAGTCATTGCCAGACCATGACCATCATCACGGAGATCATCTTGATCAGGAAGTACTGGGACAACCCAGTTCCCCAGTGTACCTGGAACTGGAGCAAGGGGCCACCCCTGCATTGCACCCTTGTGTCAGTCTGTAATTGGACAGGATATGGACAGAAAGTGGTCATTTGGCTATGAATTACTGCGTCGGAGGTGGCTTGCCTTGTATCCTTGAGCTCTTAATGTCTGTGGTGACACAAACTGCCTATTGTCAGAATAACAAGGGGACTATCGACAGAGTCCCGCAATGTGTTTTCATTGTAGCCTGTTGTTCACTTTCATAAGTCTTTTCACAATTATTTCTGTGATAATATATTTATTATCTTTCTTCCCTTAGATAGTGAAATCTTTGGGGCAGGACCACAGTTATGTGTTCTGTCACTTTATTACTAGTCTCTAATACAGTATGTTCTTCATAGTAGGCAACTAAGCCAATATTTGGTGGGTGGAGAAATGACTGTAAAACACTAGTAGTTAGGGACAGAAAGATACACTCTGCTTGAAAGTGAGTGACTCACTTGAAATCATTAAGTAAAGAGTTAGTTGTTCAACAAATAGCTCATTAACTACTGAATTGCTCTCTAATGATTTTCACTGTCACTCATGCCATGTCCACCTTTTACCTCTCATTTCCAGCGATCTACAACTACAATGCCTCTCAAGATGTGGAGCTCTCCCTGCAGATTGGAGACACAGTTCACATCCTGGAGATGTATGATGGTAAGTCTGGATGGCCTTCTGCCAGACTTAAAAACCATGGAAGTTACTTATTAATAAGGCACTTCGAGCAAACATCAACATGTTTTACTTCCTGAAGTGAAGCTAGTAAAAATTCAGGAAGTACTTGGGTTATATGATTTTGTACTGCGGGTGATTTCAAAACAGCCTGCTGAATGCATAAGTGCAAACATGCCCAGACACCGGAATAAGAATGTGAAGGTGGTGGTTGTAGAGTCTCAGTCACTGGATGCAGGAGACAGCCTTCTCCAGATCAGGGCTGTCTCAAGGGAGACATGTGGGTCACTGGGCTGGTGGCAACTCAAAGAAAATGCTCCTGATTAAGGGGCTTTTGTTGTGCGGTCCTAAATGTTGCCATGTTGGGGGAGAAATAAGGCTGGGACTTACTGATGTTGCTGAGATTTTGTCAGAGAATTAGGTCAGGACAGCAGCAGGCCCAGAAAGCCTACTAGTATATTTCCTCCAACTAGGTCAGGCTGGGGGAGGTGGTTCCAGCTAACCTGTTGGCGGCCTATGGGGAAGTGCTAAGAACTCTGCATTTCTCTAAAAAGCAGAGGTTGTGTCTGTGTCTACCCAACCCACCTTCTAGGTCCAATTCAAACATTTTAGAATTCCTCCACTTATCCACATTTCTAATCCAACCCATCTAGACCAGAGCAGGCTATTGAGGTTGACGATGAAAACAAAGAACAAATTTTGGACCCATTTTCTCTCTTAAAATTGGGGCAACAATGAATGGGAGAGCTTGGCACAATTTCTCATGAAATGAGCCTTGTTAGAACAGAAATTTAGGACTTTTAGGGTCTCTCCCCATGTAAATGCTTATGAGGATAGGAGGATGCAGCATAGAGGAGAGGAGATAGGCAGCCAGGAAGAAAGTAAGCTATCTGCTAATTGTACACAGGACTCTAGCATTATTGATCTGCCCATTACTTTCGGGCAGAGGGCTAAAAGTACCTTTCTCCTTTCCACACAACTCAAAGGATAATGATGCAGCTTCCAGGGGAAGGAAAAGAGAGGGACTGTTCCCACTCTGTCCTTTCTTTTTTGCTTTCTTTACCACCCCGCAGTTCCAGACAAACATTAATCTTATGACCTTGCCTCTCACCAAGACACTAGGACAGTCCAAGTATTTTCTTCGGACCTCTTTGCATATTGAAACCATTGTTCCCTCAAACCTTACTAGGTTGTATCTCAGATTAATCCACTCTATCCAGTTTCTGTGCACATACATTTTTCCATTGTATAGGTGAAAGGATATTTCAATTTTTTAGTTCTTCAATGTGGGCTTGAAAAGAATGAGTATTTGAGAATTTGTGAGGTTTGGGGATCTACAGATAACAAATTGTGATTTCTTTGTTGCTTTTCTCAAATTTGCTATATGTTGACCTTTTCCCTATTTTTTAAGTTACTGAAATAACTGGTTAATGTTACACCATGATTGCAGTTTATATGTCTTTACAGTGATGTCACATTTTTTACTTTGTATATTCTCAGACCTATTTTTAGTTGCATACAGTTTTAGAATTATTATATTAAATAATTCCAACTTTTTCTTTATGTTTATTAAACCCTTTATCATTATCTTCCTCGTAATAATACTTTATGCCTTAGTTTATTTTGTCTGAAAGCCCTCTCATTGGCAGTCTAAGAATCCAGTTTTTGTCCTTCTGGCTCAATGAGGCCATCAGATATGCTGCTCAGCTTCTCAACCACTTAGAAAGCTTTTCTTAATTCAGCAGATGTCCCGAGATAAAAACCACACCAAATGTTGGCCTCATCTTTATACTTTTGATATTTTTTAGAATACAACCTGCTAACCATTGACTTTACAATGTTAGCTCTTCTGTGTATATGTGCATTTTCTAAGTGTCCTGTGAGAGGGAAGAGTAGAGAGCCCATCTAAAATAAGGCAAATGACATCTTTTAAATACATATTTATTTTTTTTTTTATGTGATCCCAACATAGTATTTGAAAGAGCTGTCTGATACACTTTTTCCTCATAGGATCCACATTAATGGTAATTTTAAGTATGTGCTTTCTTGATGTTTTACCAGGCAGTGTCCCGACTAACCAATGAACATTTTTAACTAAAGGTGAGAGGCCTACAGACCAAACTAAGATGGTCATTTAACTTGTTTGCATGCACATATAAATATAAACACACACACACACACATACACACACACTGGCATTCCATACCAGTACCCTCCAGAGCTTCAGTTCAAAAGCCACAGTCCCCCAGAGTATTGCCACTGTCACAGTAGTATGCTTGCCACAGTGCTAAGAAGTCTCATGAAACTCTTGCTTTATCAGTGCTACATCTTGAATATGATCAGTCAGGTACTGTAGATCCTGACAGCGGGAAGCTGATTTTCTTGTTAATTGCTTCAATATAGTATTTCCAGCTGTGGTACTTTCTCATCTCAAAGAGAGATGTCAGTCAGTACCCTCTCTGTAAAAGCAGACATGTGTTAGGGTGTGAACGGACAGATTAAGAATATGCGCCAACTCAGCATATTCCTCACCAAGGGACATGTCAGCGATTATTATATTTCCAGAGATTATTATATTGGATTGCATTAATATTGTTAATTTTTAGAATTATTTTTGTATTAATGCCTGCCTTGCCAGATGCCATGACAGGTTCTTATATCTCCTAAGCACTTAGAATTCTTGGCTGGCTTCTCAAATTCCTTTAGTACTTCAGGCCCTTCAGAACTCAGTGAGGGCAGGGCTGCTTTGCAAACATTAAATACCATGGAAATGCTGAGTAATAACTTGTGTTCTATCCGCCTTTCCTATCTCTACTTCAAAAAAATAATAAACAAGATGGAAACAGCCAGAGTACTGTCAGATGGAATTTAAGAGTAATGCTGGCTCTGTGTCCCAGCCTCTGGGTTTTTGCCTTTAGCTTCTTGTCACATCTGACTCCTGGGCCACCCTCTGCACTCTACTCCACCCATCTTTGAGATATTTGTATAGCAAATCTGTGTGTGTGTTTCTGATGTGGACATGAGTTTACCTCTCTGAAATCCAGACTTGACTTAAGATTTTTCTGTCCATCACCTACAGCTGAATCCCACTTAAAGTGTTCCTTTTGCTGTTTTCTGCCCTTTGGTTCATGAATCATTTTGAAAGTGGTAGCTCCTTGAAGGCAAATCCTCTCCTTTATCCATAAGGTATGTCTTGCATACACTGGGTGCTCACTGAAAGTCTGTTAATGAATGAAGATAAAGTAGTAGACCAAGGCAAACTTACTAGTAAGACAAATTTTTTGGAGAGTAAAAAGTGTGTGTATTGGAGTTAGGGGTGGGGGTGTCACCCCATGAATTATAGAAAAGAAACACCTTTTGCCTTCCATGAGGGAAACACAGGGGATCTAACATTTCTCAGCCTTTGTAGATAGCGAACTTTTAAGGATTTGGTTATTGTATATACAAAGGTACAAATTTTTGTGTGGACATATGCTTTCATTTCTCTTGGGTATATTATTAGGAGTAGAATTGCCAGCTCAGTTGGTTGACTTTGTGTTTACTCTTCTGAGAAACTCCCATACTGATTGCTTGAATTTTGGCTCCATAAAAGGAGACCAAAGTCTATAAAAGAGAGAGCTTCGATCACTAGTGTCTTTGTCATCCTGCCCGTGCTTGCTACTGAAAGATGAGGAAAGGGAGTAGAATTGACTGAGATGTTATATTTGGCTCATCCTTTATCAATGCCTGAGTATTATTTGCCTTCAGTGACTTTACCGGAACGGAAATCCTTAAGGATCGAGTCAGGTGTTCTTGCTCGTCTTCCTCTTTGGCCCTGGCCTGCCTGTAGACATTGCATGTCTTACTTTCCTTAACCATGTAAGGGACTTGGTAGAAAACTGTTCTGGACTTTCAGTGTCCTTTTGCACTACAGATCCACTCTCCTGGCTAAAAAGCATGGCATCTGGGGATCCCAGCAGTGGCCATTTACTCCTACAGCTACTTGCTACACACTCTGCCATGCGTACTTACTGCCACAGTTTGACACACTGCGATCACCCGAATGACAAAACAACAAGGTTCCTGCTCACGTCCTTGTTGCTTTCCTTCATTAGAAGGATAGAAAAAAGCAAGTGAATAAAGTGAGTAAACAACAACAACCAAGAGTCAGGTACTTATAAGTGCAGTGGGAAGGAAACGATGGTCCACAAAGACCAGGGGTGGGTGAGGTAAAAGAAAGGAGTGGAGGACTACTGAAAGGAGATGGTTTTGTTCCCATCTAGGTGGAGCAAGACTAGGTGTGCAGGACACTTACATTTTCTAAATATTTATGATCATTTCATCTAAAATGATGCCACTCTTTGATTTCAAACTGCTTTCAAAAATAAAGTTTTAGCATCCTCGTTACCAAAAGTCCTCCACATTCCAATCACAAGTAATCTCATGCGCACAGCATATTGGCCCACCCGTGGGCACTGGCGTCCTCGGTGGTTCCTCATCGGATAACTCATTTTCAGAAGCCACCCGCAAGCACGAGAGAGAGGGTGGCTGGCATCAACAGTGATTTCTGGGAACAAACATAACACCTGTGGAAATAACTTAAACGAGATGATGTCGCAGATATCCCGTACTCTACAAGGGTATGCAGAGCGTTAAATTTCACATTATTTCAGTATGGCTTGTAAAGACCTACAGGGAAGCACAAATGACTACATTGGAAGCAGAGGAAACGAACAACCTGAAGAGCTGAAAGAAATAAGAAGCATTTGTGTATATACAGGAGATCCTCCTCCATATGGCTGTTTCCTCTGTCTAGAGTGAGGCCTCCATCAATTTTTAAAATGCACCTTAATCAAGAAACTCCAGACTTCCTGATAGCATGAGAGGAAGTGAGAATGGAGTAGGAATTGAGCATGACATGCTTCAGTCTCATCTTTATAGAGCAGGCCTTCTTTGAATAAGAATGTATGGCAGCTTTACGACAGGTAGGTTAAGTGACATGGCCCTGAATTTTGGCTCAGGGACTGATAAATTTTTTAACAGGGCTGAAAATAAAGAGAAGGCATTTGAAGATTTTTGCCAATCAGACGCTTAATAAGTATCTTTCGGAGATGTAGTAATTGGACCCGAGCCTTGGACCATATGATACAGTCTGATCTCATTGAACTAACTCTTTCAGAATGTCCATTAAGAAAATGAATGGTCACATCCTACCATCCTATATCTCAATCAGCCTTGACATCCCTCCGTTTTTTGTCTCTCCATTTTTTAAAGCATTCCCTCTTGATTTGGTTCTAGATGAGTGAGAGGAACAGCACATGTAAAGAGGACCGAATGTAGACTGAAATAAGGTATTCTGTGTATTTATAACTTTCCCTGACTTTTGTTATTCCATGAGTCCAGATCACTGTGTGTTATCATAATACAGACTCCACAGGCTTACTGCTTTCTGGACAAAACAGCCTCGTTTCACAAGTGAAAATGGCAGCGAGCCCCACAGCTTGGCTGTGATGACGAAGACCCCATGCCGGCACTTGGGCACATTTGCCTTGAAGCACATTTGGCCCTTTGTTTAGTGTGCTGGTCACTTCCCACATCTGTTTGACCTTTACCTTGAGTCCAGCTTGTCAGCTGCTGCTGGTGGTGACATATGTTCCTGTGCTGTGTTATTTAAAAGATGTGTGCACAGTAGGAGTGTGTTTACAAGAGAAACTAATTAAAAAGGAGAGCCTGCAAAAAAATCTCATCTCAGATTTAATCTTATCAAAAGAGAGAATGCCTCCTGCTTTTCTTTTCCAGATGCTTTTGAGTATGGAATCTACTAGGATAGAGGTCAGAACCCTTATCGGAGTGGTGCCTTCGTTCAGTTACTTGGTCATGACTGATATTTGGAATTGGCCCATTTGATCAGCTGCCTGTGCACCTAAGGAGACAAAAACTCAGCCCAAAAATAAAGATGTTTGGGAGAATGTTCTGGAGGCGTGTTCCCATGAGTGTTTGGTGCCCCGCAAGTTTTGGTCTCTAAGGGATCTTGGAGCTATGAAGGGGTCAAGAAGAGGGCAAAAATGATGGCAAGATAAGCTTTTTCCTTTTCATGCTCATACATGCCCGCTCATGGCTGTCATGCACTGCTGAGTCATTCACATTACTTGGTGTGTATTTTTTTTTTAAAGATATAAATATATTTATGCATACAGAACTGGGGTACAGGCCAGAGGTGCAGGGGCAGTGAGAGGATTCACCAGAGACAGAGTGGGGAGCAGAATAGGCAGATCGATGAAGTGCACTGCTGAGGGGTGCAGCAGGCAGGTCAGGAGAGCTCTGCTGCACTATGTGGGTCACTTTCAGGGCGGGGATCAAACTCATGCTGACTTGGCTTTAGCTTCTAAGTGCTGTGTTTTAACCCGCTGTGCCACCATGGAGCCAAGTGGAGGGCCCCATCTGGTGTGTATTTTATGAACAATTCCTTCCTTAAGTGTCTTTTCTGATGGGAAAACACAACCCATCATTGTGGGACTGGGTCACATTCAGGTAAGATCAGAGAAAGAGGAAGTCCTTGAAGAAAGTTCAAAATTGATTGAGGAATAAAATATTTAGGCTAAGAGAAACAGGAGTAAGACATTTCTCTTGTTGCTTGTATCTGGCGAGAGAAGTTTAAAAGGATGCTTCTGCTTTGCCCAAGAGTGACATAGGGACCTTGAAAAGTGTCTGAGGAGATTTCTGTGTCATAATACTCATTCCTACCCATACTATAGAAAGTGTTGTAGGAGCAGGAGGTGCTGCCTGAAAAACTTACATATTGACAATGAGTCTCAAAGCCCCCAAGCCTGTCCTTGTCTCGCCTCCATGCACCATGCAGGTTGCAAACAAGTGTGAACGAGGCAGGACAGGGAAGATTCTTGAGAGAGGAAGCTGGTCAGCCTGACCTTTCAGTTTGTGTATGTGTCTCCAGTGTTTGTCATTCAAATGAGAATACTATGGAGTGTTACATAAAGATCTGAAACCCTGTACCTTGCATTTTTGCCCATTCTCTAAGTGGTGAGGACAGTGAACATGAAATTCTTAACCTTGCTACTTGTTTAGTTTTCAGCGTGTGGGTTGCTATGATTTGCATTGAAAGATCTGGGGCCTGTGGAGAAGAGTAAATTTTAAAGAAATGAGGAATGTTACTGTTCAACCTGTGACCCGGCCCGTGGAATGTTTAAGCAGGCCTGAGATCGTAGCCTTAGTGCTTTGTGAGCTGTGTTCTATCTCCATCCTGGTCCATGTTTCTCCAGGATTCTAGCAGCTGTTGTATAGTTTCTCTATCACTCAGGTTGTTTCTTTGGTTTTTATTTTTGTTTTTTTTCTCACTCTCTTTTCCTTAGTTGTCTTTTCTGTCATTTGTTTCATGGCCAAGAACTTACTCTGTTGGAAAATTAAAATTAGCCTTAGTCCCCAGTTCTGGAGGGAGGCCCCCCCCCCCCGACCTTGCTTGGTATTTTTGGCTGCTTTGTTTGCTTCAGTTAGTTGTCAGTAATTTAAGAATAACTTAGAGAAGGTTCTGTCTCTTCCGGAGAGCCCAGACACATCCCTCAGAAAACAACAGAGAGTTCCAAATAGTCCCCTGTTACTGGCAGCCCCTCTGAGTGGGGGACGGTCCTGGACTCTGTCATTGGGGCCCTCAGCGCCACACTTTTCTGAACTTTTTATACTTTTCTGTGTGCCAGGCCTGAGCTACGGCTTTCAGACACTCAGTGTCAGCTCTTGCAGCTGATTAGAAATTAGACTTACTGAACTTTCTTTGATAAATGTGAAAATCAAGGTCAAGAGACTTGAGGGTGTTCACACAGCTGCTACACGGCAAGCAGTGGTTCCCATGGGGGTCATGGGGGTGTCAGGTGAAGGACACTTATGTTTTGATTGTACCAGAGGGTTTTCTAAATGGGGTGAGGCTCTTTTGCTTTTTCGATAGTTGTCAGGCTGGTTTAGTGCCACCCTAGAAGTGCCTGAAGTGGGACATGCTTTCTGAAGTGCAGTGCTGCGTGGCTCCTCTGTCCTGGCCAGGGAGTCTCCCCAGCACCATTCAGTGTACTGGACGCCGAGGCCACGTTACTCCTACGGCTTGATGCCTTTTCTCCTCACCCCCTGGGTCCCCCTGCCTGTTTTCAGTAGCAGCCTCTCGCCAAGCGGGTGGGCAGAGCTTTCCTAGGGGAGCAGAGCTGAGTCATGCTCTCACTCCCGCCCAGACTTACTGGTCCTGCCCCCCTAAGCCACACTTTCCAGGTAAGAAGTGTGAGGTGGAGGGCTACTCCTGCTGACAGCTCCTCCAACCTGTGGGGTGGCAGCTGGGTCAAATAGGAAAACCTAATCAGAGTGTCTGGTGAGACCCCCACATGCCCAACCTGAAGCAGGCTCTCTCCTGTGCATTCACTGCAGTGAACTCCTGCCCCTGATTGTCTTTTCTGCCTGTGTGCCTCGCCAGGGGACGTGTGTGTTGGACCCAGTGGTCGTGGCCCTTATCTGCTCAGAATGGTCCACGTGGCTCCTGTTTGTTCTCTTGGTTCTGATGCTTTGCCATGGTGCCTCAGTGCTGTCCCTATGCAGCCTCTGATAATCTCGTCACATCCTGGACAGCGGATCCACCCCCCCGACTGGTCAAGTCCTCTAAGTAAGGCCAGTGGTTCTCTTTCACAGTCCAGAAATATAGCTTCACTCCTTTGTTTTCAGGGTGCATTTCTTTGAGGAACTTGAAGCTAGGACCTGAGGGGTGGTTCTGAGTGATACACTGAGTGTCACGCTGGAGTGTTATACTGAGAGTCATGCTGAAGACTTCGCTCATTGCGCTGAATCATGCTCTAAACTAAGCAGGAAATTTCCAACACCTCACCCAGGATGAGCTTCCTGTACACCGGAGCCTCCACTTGAGAAATTAAGGAGAATTAATATCTCCATGTCCTTCTCAAGCAACTTTAGTGGTTTCATGAAAAGAGCAGCATGCACTGAAATGCTAAAAGTCCAGTAAGCTAAACTTGCATATTGGTGTCTTCCTTGTCACCTGTTGGCTCTTCCACTAGGCATTAGATTAGACATGCTTCAAGATCAGGGGCTGAGTGCCCTCTCTGATGGTGCAATGGGTTAAAGCAAGCACTATAAAGTAATCCGCAGCCGCTGCAGCAGGAGTTCGATCCGTGCCAGGAAGGTGACCTACATGGAGCAGCAGGCCTCTCCGGACCCTCCCCTCAGCAGTGTATTTCAGTCAACCTACCTCTTCTGTTCCCAACTCTGTCTCTGGTGGATCATCTCACCCCTTTGCCTCTGGTACTTCTTCTATGCATAAATAAATAAGTCAAACGTAATGTTTGACCCTTCCCAAACTTAACTACTACTAAGCCTGCTATTGATCAGAAGCCTTACAGATAATGCAGTCAATGCACATTTAATGTGTATGCTGTACGAGTAATGGATAGTATTCTTATAATAAGAAGAAAACCTTACCAATAAAAGCATAAGGAAGAGAAAATAGTTATATATATCTATTAAAAAAATCTGGCAATAAATAGACCAGAGAAGTTCAAACTTGTTCAGGGGTGAGCTGAGTGTTCAGATGTCTAAGGCACAAGTTTGTCATAAGCACTTTCTTATAAAAGGGCTTCTCCTGGGCCCTCCCTGGTGGCGCAGCGGGTTAAAGCACAGCACTAAGAAGCTTAAGCCACTTCCGCATGAGTTCAATCCCCGCCTGCCCCAGGAGATCCACATGGCGAGGCAGACCTCTCCTGACCCGCCCGCTGCTCCCCTCAGCAGTGTACTTCGTCGATCTGCCTGTTCTGCTCCCCGCTCTGTCTCTGGTGAATCCTCTAACCCTCCGCATCTCTGGACTGTTCCCCAGTTCTGTATGAATAAATAAATAAATCTTTAAAAAAAAAAAAGTGCTTCTCCTTAAAGATACCTACCTGAATTGACTCCTCCTGCACAAACCCGTACTTCTCCCAGATATCTTGCAAATGGGTGTTGATGGTAACAAGCCAATATATGAATGAGTTGTGGCAAATACATTGCTGTTACATGACATGGTATTGTGCTGTGTCCAGCAATTCAACTTGCTTGAGCAGCTGGAGACATAGATCACAGAGAGTTGCACTTAGAGCAGTCGCAAGGACTAAATGTTGGCAGCATTACTTTGCTTTAAAAAGGGAGGGAAAAATAAGAGCACATACAGAAAATAGAAAAGGATTTTCAAAGCAGAGTCATGATGAGGAAACTTTATTTCCCTGTCTCACTGAACTTCAGGGCGTCTGAAGTCACCAAGTTTTGCAGTGAGGTGTTGGACATTTACGTATGTCCTTTGTCCATTCTGTCCACTGTGATCTGGACCCACTGCTTACCACCTCACCTCACAACCCTGGCCCAGGCCTTTCTTTGCCGGATAAAAATAGAAGTCTCCCGCAGCAGCATCTATTTTAGTATTTTAAGCTGTGGAGTTAGATTTATGGATTAAGGCAATGGGGTGGGGGATTAGAATGCTTTTGTGAAAGGAAATTGAAGTAATCAAAGCCCTAATTACTTTAAATGAACAATTGACGAAAGAGAGACCCACAGAGCTGTTGACTAGGACACAGTCCTGGTTTTCTAATTTCAAATAAGTCCCCTTTTTGGGACTTCTGGCTTCCAGGATAGGGAGTCTTGACCTCATCAGTTTTCTCACTGGGCACGGGAACAGTGAGATTAAAGTCTCAGGCCTTGTGGGTTTGCAAAGTACAGGCATAGATTTTATTGTTCTGTCCACAGCGTGGCGTGGACACAGAGTGGTGTAAGGGAAATAGGAGACCTGTGTTTGTATCCCAGCTTGGATAGTTAAGTTCTGGTTGGCTTTGAACAAGTCTTTACTATGCCTTGCCTATGTTTCCTTTTTTTCTAAATAAGGGCATTAGATTTCAGTGAAGTCTGAGTTTCTTTCTCAGACTTCCATCATCTATTGGCTGCTTATCTCAAAGGCATATAACACTGAGCTAAGATAATCAACATGGAAGAGGGATTATTTCACAAAAAGGCACAAAAGCATACACTTCTCTTTAACTCTCTTTGTATTCTTTTATCTTCTGCCTTTGAATGTATTAAGTCCCCAGGGACCTGGTCACTGCATTTGGAAAGTGAGCTCCTGAGACCCCAGGGGGTAGGACCTATGTTTTGCTCACAAAGATCCAGCCACTAAGCCATTCCTCTCGCTGCACTGAGGAGTTTGCGTGGTCTCTTTCTGCTCACCAGCTTGAGGAACCTCCGGCATCTCTTTGAGGGACGCTCATCTCTTTGAGGAATGGAGAACAAGCTACACCTATGGAAACCAACTGGTTTACCTGGCCCACAGGGGATGGAACCTTTGACTTTGGCCTAATTAACTGTGCTTTACCCCGTGATCTACCAGTCCAGTGACCCTAAAACAAAAACAACAGGATTTCACACTTGCTCTTCTGTGAACCCCTCCCAGCTTGCTCCCCATCCACACACAAAGTGGGTGCATGACTCTTGCCTGTAATTCCTGGGAGGTGAAAGATAATTTATTTCTCAGGGCACAGTGTGCATGTCCTAAATGCCTTTAAAATGGTAAATTTTATATGTATATACTACAACTCAAAAATAATTAACTAATCTGGAAGGAGAGAAATTATCTTGGGGTTGGAAATCAGGAGAGATTTTACAAAACACTCCGTGGCTTACACATCTGAATGATGCTTTCGTGGCCCAGAAACTCTTCAGAGACCCTCTCAGTAATAGCCTTTCAAGTCTTCAGCATATTCATAACCCTCCCTGTGTGTGCCAGCGTCTCCAAGCTCTACCATTAAAGGCCTTTTTGTATTTAATTATTTGTTTACAGATCTGTTTCCTTCTTCCTTGAAGATAGTGTCTGGCACACTGGTATTCAATAAGTGTTTTCATGTATAATGAATGACCGCATCAGCGATGTAAATCCTGAGCTCTCTTGCTGCTCTTCAGAGAGACTTCTAACCATGGTTTTTCTTTTATCTTAAAATTTATTTATGTATGTGTATTTTACTCCTTGTAAAGGAGCTCCTCCCCCAGGCTCTCTCACAACACCCTTTGGAGTAACTTAGTCCTGCTGGAGATGACTTTGCTTGTGTGCTCATGTGTATCCCTTCGACTCTTTGTCTTACAAAATAAGATCCAGAAGGATGGAGATGTATGTCCTGCTCTCCCAGCATCTCTTTATTGAGTGAACGAACAAATCTTCAATCTGTGATCGAACTTTTGGAAGGAACCAAACTCCTAATTAAGATGAATAATGAATAATGTTTTCAGGGAGCCACAAAAAGCAATGGAGAAATGCTTCTATGATTTCTCACACGTGACTCTCTTTGGTTTCAGAGGTTGGGTCAAGCAAAAATATTGAGTATATTTGAGCAAGGCCATTATCATTGAATTTTGTGTTATTTGAAGGCATTTACTTTTTTTTTTTTAAGATTTATTTATTTATGCATACAGAACTGGGGTATAGGCCAGAGGTGCAGGGGTGGTGAGAGACTTCAACAGAGACAGAGGGGGAGCGGAACAGACCGCCTGATGAAGTACACTGCTGAGGGGAGCAGCGGGCGGGTCAGGAGAGGTCTGCCGCGCCATGTGGTCACCTCTGGGGCAGGTAGGGATCGAACTCATGCATAAGTGGCTTTAGCTTCTTAGTGCAGTGCTTTAACCCGCTGCGCCACTGGGGAGGGCCTGGCATTTACTTTTTTTTTTTTTTTTTAAGATTTATTTATTTGTTCATACAGAACTGGGGTACAGGCCAGAGGCTCAGGGGCGGTGAGAGGCTTCACCAGAGACAGAGTGGGGAGCAGAACAGGCAGATCGACGAAGTACACTGCTGAGGGGAGCAGCGGGCGGGTCAGGAGAGGTCTGCTACGCCATGTGGTTACCTCCGGGGCAGGCGGGAATCGAACTCATGCGGAAGCGGCTTTAGATTCTCAGTGCTATGCTTTAACCCGCTGCACCACCAGGGAGGGCCGGCATTTACTTTTTAATGTTCCTTTGATAGTATAAATTTTTATAGTTTTAAAAATTTACATATACCAAAATGATTCATCTTAGATATGCAGTTTGACCATTGTTTTTTCGTTATTGAGGCAACATTGGTTTACAGCCATTGGTTTACAGCATGATTTAGGGGAATAGCGCCTCTCTGCAGATATATGTTCCCACACACCCCCTCCCATCAAAGAACACAGTCTTTTACCCTAACAGACTTAATTTTCCAGTTATATTTCTAGGGTTTGCTTTGCTTTAGTTTTGCCAGTTCCTTTTTTGTTGTTGGGGTTTTTTCCCCCTATGTATACTCCACATATGAGTGAAATCATCTGGTGTTTATCTTTCTACTTTGGATGTATTTCACTTAGCATAATCCCCTCCAGTTCCATCTGTGTTGTTGCAAATAGCAAGAGTTCATCTTTTTGCAAATTTATGTTCCTGTGTGTGTATGTGTATAGATACATAAACAAGATGTGGTGTACATAGATGCGTGATATTTTGTCTGCTTATTTGTTACTGGGCATTCAGTTGCCTCCATAACCTGGTTATTGTAAATAGTGCTGTGATGCTGTGATGAACTTAGGGGACAATACATCCCTTTGAGCTAGAGATTTTGGATTCTTCAGGCAGTTATCTAACAGTGGATTTTCTGGGTCATATGGTAGATCTATTTTAATATTTTGAGAGACCATGTATAATACGCAGCTCTCACAGTGGATTTCAGAACAGTTCACATCAGAGAAGACAGGTATATAGGTTCCATAGTCCCAGAAAAACAGTAATGACTAGAGTCTGGGAAGAGGAACAATTGTTAGCATAGTATCACTTTTGATACTCATCTGGGTTGTTATAAACTTTCTTTTTTAAACTGCCATTTCACCTAAATGTAGGTAAGAGAAAATGAACTCTCTATCCCACTTTTTAATTCATTGTAATAACGAACTAAATAAAGCACCTGATATTTTAACCAGCTTACTCTCATTGCTTATAGCTGCTTGTTGACACACCTTGCTCTCTCTTGCTGCACCCAGAAGCACACCATATTTAACTGTCATTTTCTCTCTCTAACTACTGAAATTAATTAGAAAACTCTATTCTTGCTCATATCTAGACTTGTAATGTAGAAATAAGCAGACATACTCTTGACCTATTACCATATGCCTTGCAATTATTGACAAACTTATGGAGTCCTCCTGGCTGTATGTGATTAAAGTCCCAGAAATAATGTTCTGCTCTTGTCTGCCACCAAGGAGCATACACATTTTTACAAATAAGCATGATAATTTTGTGCTTTTAGATAGGGGTTAAACACATACTATGGTTTTAGAGAGGGCTTTTAGGAGGTAAGTTTTCTTTTTTCAAAAATGACAGGTTTAGTAAGCATAATTCTGTTATGAATGGCTGTAAAAAATACTGCTTACTGAAGAGATATATTCCTCTCTGAAAGTGGAGCAGAGTCTGCAGTGTTCCATCTTGGTGTTGTAGCATTCTCAAAACTGGCCTTCTGTGCCCCTTGGCACTAATCTGGGAATATTTGGAACCAGAGTTTTCTGTTCATGTATCTTTGGGGGGGGGGGGGAAGGGAAGACTTGATGCAAACCTAGAACATTTCTGTAACTCCTAGAATTCATTCTCCCAGTAAAAAAATGTTAAAAATCCTCTAAATTTTTGAATGCTGACAATTTAAGATTCATGAAAATATTAAACCTATACCTAAAGAAGGTAAATTCAACTTTTTACATGTAACATGTCCAGATAGATTGTTTCTGTTTTCTGATGGAACAAATTACAAGTGCATTCTGGATTCCTATCGGCAGATGCGTGAAGTTTGCATTACAGCTCGTATCTGCTCCTTGTGTGTATGTGGCCACTTACACTTTGTATGATTCCATCAGGGTTTACTTAGGTAGGATAACCACACTGATGCCTGATGAGTATGGGGAACAGGGGAAATTATTACATTGAATTACCCATAATAGGTTTTCAATAAATATTTAATATGAAATATCTACTATGGGCAGAGTTAACTGTAAGCTCTATAAGACAGATGGTGGGGCAGCATCCAAAGACATAGGAGTATGTAATGGTATTTTAAGAAAGCACTTGGGGCCCTCTCTGGTGGCGCAGCGGGTTAAAGCACTGCACTGAGAAGCTAAAGCCACTTCCGCATGAGTTCGATTCCTGCCTGCCCCGGAGGTGACCACATGGCGCGGCAGACCTCTGCAGACCCGCCTGCTGCTCCCCTCAGCAGTGTACTTCGTAGATCTGCCTTTTCTGCTCCCCGTTCTGTCTGTGGTGAATCCTCTCACCGCCCCTGCACCTCTGGCCTATACCCCAGTTCTGTATGCACAAATAAATAAATCTTCAAAAAAAAAAAAAAGGAAAGAACTTGAAAACTTTATTTATAGCCTCATTAATTGAACACAGAAGTATAGTTTTCGTGTTGGGGGAGTTGCTTATAACAGTGCTAAGAATTGTATAAAAATATTGTTCCTGAAAAGTGGATCTTCAGTTGGCAAACTGGGAGGAGAGGTCAGGGAGTGAGAGGGAGAAAATGAGGGAGCAACCCAGCCTCTAAAACAGCTTAATAAAGTCCTTCAATAAACGTCGCTGTATGAATGCGCTTGGACTTCCATGCGTACATGGACGTTCTCAAGGCACCTGATACTGTGACCACGGTCATTTAAAACATCTCTCTCCCTCTCCTTTATCCTTGCTGCTCTATCCTTGTTGCAGTAGAGTAGAGATGAGGCCTATTTCCAGGTGAATTTTAATTCTCTAACTATTAAGGGGAAAAAAAGGCCTAAAATAGATGTGGATTATTATTGTGTGATGACCCAAAATGCTCCTGTTTGCATGTATTGTCTTCTAATTGTCCCTTGGACTCCTTCCCAATATTCTAGCAGAATACGAGGATATATGCTGTTAATAGCTTTATTTTTCCCAGATAACATAATACTCTGTTTTCTCTTATTTCCTAACAGGTTGGTACAGAGGATATACCCTCCAAAATAAATCTAAAAAGGTATGACTTGTCATTCCATTCTTTGACTTTGAACTCTGTCTGCTAGACTTGTGTTCTGCTACCTGATCCTTTTATCTGCTCTCTGCAATCTCTAGACCTAGTTTGCTTTCTCTTTGGTGACTCGTCCTTAGATCTGAAAGCGTATTTTCTGACCTCGATCACATAAAATAGTGAAAACCCCAAAGACCATATATCCCATCCTCCAATTCATGGGTAATGGCCCAGAGATGAGTTCACACAGCAGGTAGGGCCTCTGTGGCTTCTTCTTGTCCCTCAAGCTAAGCGGGATGGTGGCACAGTGACACTACGATAGCTGGATCTCTGTTGAGGGACAGACCCTGCTTTGCCCTCATCCTCTCCATTGACTTCCACTTGATTCTTTCCTTCATTGTAGAAGCAAAGGCCTCCTATGACTTTCTAGCATTAAATTCTATCTAGAGAACATCCTTGTCTGCTTTGAAGTTGGGTGCCTGGCAAGGCTCCAAATCAAGTCAGGTTTGGGTTGTGTTTTTAATTTTTCTCCATTTGTTTTTGAAAGCCCTAAAAGAAGCTTCAAATGTAACCCTTTAGGAGAATTATTTCAGTAGTGTTTCTTGCAGTTCTCCATTATAAATTACAGTACTGTTTTCAGACTGAACTCACAACTCTTGTAGTACATCATAAAATCAATACAGTGCGCTAGAACCAATATTTTCCAAAAAATCACAACTGAAATTTAGAAAAGAGTATGGAAAGCAGGTATTGTTTCATGAAACTTTTGAAAGGGAATATATTTTTGTATATGTTTTAACTATATTTTATAGAGCGTTAAGTATTTATTGAGCGTTAAGCTGTAAAAATTTATCTCATCATAGTCAAAAGCTTGAAAAACGCTGACCCTGAGGATTCCATTGGGTGTCTTTTGCCGGTGCCAGAACCGCTAATAATCAAGCAAAAGAAAATCTATTAACTGTGCTAATACCCTGCAGTTTATTTTATATTTTAGGTCAGCACAGTGTTGCTTTGACACTGCCCTAGGTGACTCAGTATGTCAGCACTTTTCTTTTGAAAGCAAAGATGATATGCTGAATTAGTTCACCGTTCACATGCAAAATAAAGAATTAGGAAAGGGGTGGGAGGAACATATTGGAATGTATCAGTAGGTGAGTAAAAAGGAGAATAATCCAAGTTCTTATCCATCAAACACAACATGACAGCAGTAATCCCTAGCGCACGCTCCACGAAAGAGCTTGGGACCCAGAAAAACACAGTTCTGTAGATACAGGCCTTTAAAAAACAGAAGTGTGCTGGTCAGGCTTTCTCTCTGGCTGACCAGTAAGTCACACTGAGTAGTTAACACCTGCATGAGTGCACACACACTTGGTTAACTTTGGTCATTTGGTAACCCACCCAAATAAAGGAGTGCTTGCTTACAATGCAAGTATCAACTCCCACCCTTTGGTCTTTTCTCCCGCCCCAAATTCTGAGGCTGAATTTTTCTATCCACAGCTACATTCTTGGGCCACATGGCTTTATTAGCCACCTTAATTGTTTAGTCGCTTTAATTTCTCCAGGTCTTCAATGGGCACCTAAAAACATCAGATATTCTGTAATAAAGGAGAGCATGAGAATTCTAAGGCAAAGACTTCCCTGTCTTTTGGGGTCCTCACCTAGATGCGCGTGCCAGCTTGGCATGGAGTCACCCTCCCCGTGTTTACTTTACTTGTAACAACGGAGTTGGTCGTTATGTCAAAGCAGAGTGACTCATTTTCAAGCTCTAAATGTACGAAGGAGCAAGTCTATCTCTGTCAATTAATTTCTAATCCTTATTTAGAAAAAGTTCATTTGAAACCAGAAATTATTATCCATTGGAGTTCAAGAAAAAAAACAACATTTTTAACTGGTGATCATCAGTTGAGCTGAAATAAGGTCCCAGACCCTGTGTCTTTCCAGAGAGTGTTCAGTGTGCAAGAGCCCCACTTGGATCTAAAGGATAATTTCTGAGTGTTAAACAACTTTTTGCATTTGTTTTCTTAAAACCTTTATTTAAGCTTTAGAGCTCACCCTTAAAGACAAATCATTTCAGTTAGAACGTCTCTTAATTCTTGGTAATGAAATGCTATAATTCAGTGAACTGATAGCACAAACAGGGGCTGTGCATTTACTTGGAGATTTTCAGCGGAATAAATCTTTTTATTTTAGTTTATTTTGTGAAGAGATCCAGGAAAAATGCCTGAAACCCAATCAGTTGTCAGGAGTCATGCTTGATTCTGGACACCCCTTCATTAAGAGATCCAGTCTTTTTGAATGTTTTCTGAATGCTGGCCTCTTTGTTTTGTTTTCATTCTCCAGTCTTTAGAAGAGTTACTTGAAAGGGCTATTATTTCAATGGAAATTTTTGGTGTCATTTGTTAGCAAACCTCGCCATTTAGAGTGGTAATAAAATGAGCTTGTGGTTTTACAAATTGAAGAAGCAAAGCGCTTTGCAGAAACGAACTATTGATCCTAGCAGGATTGTGGAAGGGTGGATAAAGGCAATCACTGGAAAATCATTTGTTCTTTTTTTTTAACTTATGTGAGTGGGTTGCATTGAGAAAGGAAACACAAAATGGGGATATAGGCTGTAAATCAGAAATCTCTTACCCAGGTTTACTTTGATTTTCTCTGTATAGAGTGGACAAGGAAAATTCTGCAAGCATTAGCTTTACCAGATCGGTTCACTGATTGCCAGTGGGCATTTGCTCTCATGGAAAGATGATGCTTACAAATGACAGAGTGGTAATACCAACAAAGTAAATAATATTCTCTTAATATGAAAACCATTATGTCTCTACACCAATAAAAATTCTTTCCTTCGATGCCCTTACTTATCTAAAATCCTAAATTCTTCTGTCTTAGATGTTCCTGGTTTTTAGGGGGAGGCCAGTTGTCAGATGATGAATGTAATTTTTTTTTT
>NW_004567119.1:19724583-19779615 GCF_000260355.1 Condylura cristata | reverse complement strand
CCCCCCCGTTTTTGATCCCATTCCCCACTCCACCCCCACAGAATGTCTCTGGTATATGGTTGTTCATTATTTTTGTTATTTGATGAATGTAATTTTAATTGGTCCTTTACCATCTTGATTTGAAAAAATTTTCTGCAGGGACATTCCTTGGGACTAGCAGAGTTACATTGATATCTTATTAGTGCTACCCAACACTCTGTTATTTTTAATGTATTATGGACATTGTAGAATATGTGTTGTAGAATATGTATGACATAAAGTTACTTTTACCCAGTTTTAAATGTACAGTTCAGTGACATTAAGTATATTTACACTGAAGCGCATACATTACTGCCATCCACCCCCCCAAAACTGTTTCATTATCCCAAACTCTAGCTCTGCCTGTTAGCCACCCTCTAACTAGCATCCCTCGCCCCCCCCCATCCTCACCCCTGGCACCCACCATTCTACTTCTTGTGTCTATGAATTTGACTACTCTCGTTACCTCACACAAGTGAAACCCAGCGGCATCTGCCTTTTACGCCTGCGTTACTTCCTTTGCATCATTCCTCAAGGTGAGCTCTGGACACCCAAGTCTGCTTCTCCACAAGGCTAGTAGCCAACAGAACATTTATCTCAGCTCAGCACAGAAAAGTACCCGTAGCCATTCAGTGCTCCAGAAATCATGTCCCTAAGGAATTACAATATGCTGAATTTTTGTTTTGAACTGTTTGATCAGTTTTCCAGAATTGATCAGAGCCCCGACTCTGATGAATGAGGTCAGTGTTGCCTTGCCTCAGCATGTGTTCTGGGCCTTATCAATAACAGGATTGGGATAGTGCTTCTCACTCACGCCCCACGCCTCCCCTTTCTCAAGGCAAAGGGGGATGTCTGTACTTTTTTTGGTTCTTCCTGCCTGGAGGGGAAGGTTGGCCATTTTGCTTCTGACTCAGGCAGTGTCAGGATCCACCCATCATCACCAATGCCAGGAGCAGCTCAGTCTCAGATTTTCTTGTTGTTTCCTGTTTTACTGGCTAAAGATTAAAAGGGAGAAAGGAGAGTGTTGCACAGATAAATGTAATACATAGTTGACGCTTACTAGTTTTCTGTCTCTCAGTGGCTCACAGGCCCTGGATGCACTACATCTTTGACCCAGTCCTCAGCATTGGGGTGCCCCTCTTCCACTGTTGTAATCAGCAACCCCAACACAGAATGTCCACAGGGCCACCCCAACTTTTACAGGCTCAGAGCTAGGAGCCATGGAGCCAATCAGTGGTGCCCACTATATAGGCCACTCGGTCCCCTCTTCTGTCTGGCACATCAGGTCTTTAAAACAAAGTGCCCTTTCCAGATGGCAGCTTTCTTTTTCTGTACAAGCCCATGGTACAGGTAAACAACAGGGACATTTGCATTTGGCCTTCTCTGAAGCCTCTCTGCGCTTCAATTTCCCATGGACCCTGTCACAATACTGCTGTAGGGCCTCATAGGGATTTAGAATGGAGAGCAGCTTGAGACTGGGATGTACTAAAAATAACCAGTTAACTAGTCCTAATGGATTCGGGCACATTTGGTTTATGTGAAAGTGCAGAGAAGGACTTACTTTAGGAAATCATTGTCGTTTTACAGGCCACTAAGCACATAGCTCTGTATCTAGGAATCCTTTGGAACCCTTTAAGGGAAGCACCTGAGGCACAGAGGCTCCGCAGAGCTGACTCCTCGCTGCCTCTGACTGACCTGGGCACACTTGCCTGTTCTCTTACGACACATCTGTCCTATACTCTCTGCACCCACAGCTTAATCGCTACCTTCTCGGGGGCTTAGCCAGAGTTTTATTTCGTGCCAGAGAAGGTAGCTGTCCTCCCACAGGCCCAGCGCCACAGGTGAGCAGTGGTCCAGGTGTGCTTTCTTCTGTCCCTTCTCGCTCCTGTTGTGCTGTTTATTTCGGACTAAGATTTTTATGGCTGTGTAATCAAAGTTCTTCTCTCTGTAGGGTATCTTCCCTGAAACATATATCCATGTGAAAGAGGCAACTGTGGAAGATCGAGGGTGAGTTCTAATCTAGAGGCCTCCTAAAAAATGGTAAAGTTGTAAAATTGTCATTGGAGAACACCTTATTAGAGGACTAGTTCACGTACCTCATCAGTGCCGCTTCTTATTGGAAATGAATAAAAATTGTTCATTCACGTTTCTCTGTTTGCTATTGCTCCTGGCCCTCCTTCCCAGAGTAGCAATGACAGAGGCGACGATGAATTCTGCCCCTCCTCCTTCCCCTTCTGACCTCCGTGTGCAGACATGTGCACTAGTTTCAGGATTAGATCCAAGTGTGCCCAGTTTGGGGGCAAACCTTTACGTACCAACTCAGAACCTTGGGCGAGGACATCAACCTCAGTACTCTCAGAGCCCTAGATGGGTCATGAACTTGCTATGAAATGTGAACATGTTCTGCCAACACACTCCACTCAGTTTGGGATATGCTTACTTCTTCTTGATCTCACTCTTCACCCTGGCAAGCGCTGCTTCTTTGCCAGCTATCAAGGGCGAGGCACTCAGCCTGCCTTGGGAGAGAAAGGCCTCTGAGTTGGCGAGCATCAAGAGGGTGAGAGAAAGAGAAAGAGCCAGGAGCAGGGCTGCAGTCCTGGTGCTGATAGAGAACAGACTGGTCACGGGGTCACTCAGACTCAGAGCCCACAGAACGTGCTCACTCCTAAGCTCTTCATTGAATAGCCAAGAGGTAGAAACATGCCCAAACTCACACAAGTCGTGGAGAGCAGAACCAGGACTGAGAACCAGGTGTCTGGTTCCTGGAGAATCTTCTTCCCAGTTGGTCATTGTTGCAGTCTCCAGTGTGACCAACATATTGGTGACATTTTCCTATGAATTAGGGTTGCCACGTGCAATGCAGGCTGCCCAGTGAAGTTCGACATTCAAAGACCAACCAGTAATTTTTAAAGTATGTCCTGGATATTTTACAAGACATATTTTAAAATAATTTTATCTACCTGAAATTCAAATTGAACTGGGCCTCTTCTGTTTTCATTGGTTGAGTCTAGCAGCCTTAACCACGAATCCCCATTCATTTGCATGCTTTTACTTTCTTCTTTTTTTCTTTTGCTAATCATAAAAATACCAGAGAGGATTTATATAAATAAATGTCAAACCTGCCTTGCTATAAATCTCCCAAGAGTAAGTAAAGACTTGGTTATATAAACATTTTCTGCTTTGTGAAGTAACAGATGAAAAGAAAACTGGGTAACATTCTAGAAGAGGGCACCCCCTCCATCCTCATGCACAGATCCTGGATGTGATCAAAGCCTTGGGACCCTTGTGGCATTCTCACCTCTTCACCCAAATTCCCTACTGTTAGCTGCTGAGCAGAACCAGCTAACATACAGAATCACCTTCCTCCCTGAAGTCACTGAAGCCTGCCTGACTCCCTTCCAGAAACAGGGAGATGGAGGCTGAGCCACAGCTGGCTCCGTAGCGGAAAGTGGGTTCATTCTGAGATCCGTGGCTTTGAGTTCCTTTCCTTTCCTTTACTTCCATGTAATGAAGCCTCCTACACAGAGTGCCTCCAGTGGACAAGCTTTACTTGTTCCCAACCAGCTGACCCCATTCCCATCTTGGAGCTTGGGGAAGAGCCTCCATGAGGAAAGGATCCAGCCTGAGTAAAGGGAGCCTCTGTCTGCTTCTCTCCAGGCAGCACGAGACCGTGATTCCCGGGGAGCTGCCGCTGGTGCAGGAGCTCACGTCCACGCTGCGAGAATGGGCTGCCATCTGGCGCAAGCTCTATGTGGTAAGTTTCCCCAGGCCAGGAGCTGGTGGCATGGTTCCTGCGCCTCCAGACTGTTCTGCTGAAGGCCCCTTATCACTCTCGGTGTGGAGTGGGGTACATGACACCGGGACCCCACAATGACTGACAACCAGCCGGTTCCCATTACCCAAGAGCAGTCACTGGCGATAGGTGGTGTCAGAGGAAGTGGATGTAATCGCTCCACCCATCTTTGCTGAGCTGACAGGCTGGTTGACACTCCTCCCAGGCAGTACAGTTGTTTGCAACAGTTGATCAAGGAGGAACCTGCGGGAGATGCTCTTCACCTCTGCATGTTCCCAGTGAGTAGGAACAGGCCAGAGTCTCAGCGCCCAGCCAGCCACGTGCGACTCCTGTGTGTGTGGGGGGGGGGGGGGGGGGGGGGGGGAGGCCCACAGCACACCACACAGACGACAGCATCTGAGTCATGTTTGAGAGCCCCAAGACCAACTTCTTTCCCCAGCCAACGTGGTACTCTTTTCTTAAAAACATTGACTTGACCTGAGAAAGGGAATAAGGTAGCCAGTTCCTTGGACCATTGCCTGGGAAACAGCACGTTCTCTCCATGATGGACCACGCACAAGTGGTGTGTAGTTTGCCATCCAGACAGGTAGGCTTCAGCTTTTAATGTTAGGCTGCCTGGCTCACTATCTTGCCAGAGGCACAGACTGCCCCAAGACTTAGACCTGACACTCCTCTAAGAAGCTCCTTCCTTGACATTATAATGCACAAACACTGCTTCTCACCGTCTCCCGGAGACCTGGAGGATAGACATCCCAGAGGCATCGTTCAGGAAGCACCTCCCAGGTCCCACGGCAGAATCTAAGGATTCCCTAAGACGAACGTGTGTGCTCTTAGTCCATGTGAGCTAGTTCATGTAGTTGTAGTTTCTGGCTGGAAACTGTTATCTTTCTCCTGTGATTTTGTTATCTAGTTTCTGTTCAGTTATGTGTTGATTGTCTTTGTTTTTCTCTGTGGTTTTAAAAAGCAGTAGCTTTTTCTAGCACAACTTTTATAATTTAACGTTAAGATATTTCATTTTTATCCAGGGTTGTGATCCATTTCCCATAATGGATCACAACAGTAGAAATATCACCCCCTGGGGTGGAAGAGCACATGTTTTCTCCCTGCCTTCCCATCTTTCAAAGCCTGGTTTAAATTCTTTCTCCTTGATAATGTGTCTGCTAAAAACAAACACCCCTAACGTTTTCCTTCTGGACTCCAGGAACACTTCTGCTGAATCCATCATCTGGTCCACGGGGCATCCTGCCATGTAATGCAAGTCCTCTTTTGATTAATGTTTAATTGGGAAGAGAGCTAACCTGTAAGTTCTTAAGTCACAAGCTTGGGAGGATAGAGATATTCTTTGAAGCCTTTTGGCCCACATCGATCATCTTATATTGAAAGCACTCTTTGGTTCTGGACAATTGATCCGTTAGTGGTGGATGTAACAAGTTTTGATGGATGAGAAATTGCATTTGCATGGTTTAGCTCCTTATCGTGTTCTTTCTGGAAACTGGTGAGTGGTGGAATAGTTGAGATAATAAGTACTGGGAAATGAAATTTTTGTAGGAGTTGAGCATGAATGAGGGAAACATTTCTTCTTGTTAAAACACAGTTCGTTAATTCTGTCCATACACATCCACAGGTAATTGTGCCAACCTTACTCTCTAATAGAAATGAGAAATAGGTGAGCTGGGAAGGATGAGATATGATTCATATACTTGGATTTTCAGAATTCCTTAGTAGTTAGTGATAAATGTGGGCTGGGAATTTCCTGTCAATTTCACTGTTTAATAGCAGAATTGGATTCTAAGTGAGAAAATATCCGTGCTCACTCAGAGAGCAACATGCTTCCCATCTAATTCTGGCATTTATTTTAAAATGCCCACAGGTACTATTGGTTGATTAAAAGACATTCTGCAAATCTTACTCAGTTGACAGGACTAAACCGTCTGTTTGATACATGCTCACTCATAAGAAATTCAATTAAAATGGGTTTGTTACTCATTTTGACTCTCTGTTTTATTCCTGTCCTTTGCTAAAACATTGACAGTTCACTTGAAGTAGAACTTCTGAACTTCTTTTTCAAAAATGTGTCTGAAATTATTTCCAATGTTATGCCTCCCTGGGCAAAGAAAGCAAAAAGAATCCAAATTTATAGTTTCCAGCTCTCCCACACACACACTTTAAAAAAAAAAAACAAACATTTATTTTATTTGTGCAACAAGAACTGGGGTACAGGCCAAATGTGCAGTGGGTGAGAGGGTTCACCAGAGGCAGAATGGGGAGCAGAATAGGCAGGACAAAGTATACTGCTGAGGGGAGCAGCAGGTGAGACAGGAGAGGTCTGGTGCACCATGTGAGTCACCTCCCTGGCCTGGTATACACTGCAGTGGCTGTGATTTCTTCACAGTGCTGAGCTTTAACCCCTTGCGTCAACCTGTAGGCACCCGCCCCCCCCCCCACTTTTGTTTTATGATTCTGTGGGTAAATTGCTTCAGTCTACATAAGGGTAAATACAGCTTTTACAAATGTATATCAGCACTTGAATTATTCCTCTCATGCCTTTATTCCCAAAGATTAAGAGCCCAGGCATTCTAGTTGATGTCCTGAAGATAGCTCTGGTGCCTCAGAATCTCCACATTTCCCTAGAATACATTACCTAATTCTATTCCTTTCAGCCTAAGTTCCTGAGAAATTTACATAACAGATCAAGGGTTTTATGTGAGGGGAAAATGCAATCCACTGATGGATTAAACCTAGCTCTGGAAACAGTTTTTCCGGAAAGGAAAGATATTTGAATAGCTACTGTTTGTTTTAGCAGTCACTTTGTAACCTCAGGAAATAATGATAAATAGGTTTTAAGTGGAAGAGGAACACTTGTTCAAAGTAGAAAGAATAAATGAGGTCCCCCCCACCCCAACCCCTTGCCATGTTCCTTCTTCTTTTTTGGCTTCAAATTGAATTGAATTGCCAATCATTTACATAACTATGTAATTTTGAGGAGTACAACGTCATACCTCTATGCACATACTTAACTCACACCTTCCCTTCCCATCCTTTCTCTCCACTGACTGCATCCCCTCTGGTAACCAGTATATTTTTCACAGGGTCTAATATTTATTTTTGTTGTACTTTGCTAGCTTATTTTCCTTGTTAAGTGATAAATAACCAAATATTATATTCTGCTAATGAACAAAATCATCCGGCATCTGTCATTCACTTTCTGACTTATTTCACCAGCATAACTACTTCAAGATTCATTCATTTAGTCCCCTTAGCCACTATTTGATCTTTTTTATGGGTAAATAGTATTCCACTGAACATATAGTCCACAACTTTCCCTCATTCCTTCTTTCTTTTTTATTAATATATATATTTTTTCCATTTAGTTACCTATCCTGGTAGATATTGACCTTATGCTTCTGGAAAGCTTGGTCTCTTGCTGCAAACCCTGTCCACCTGGTTCTATAGACTTGAGCAAGTCACTTCCAGTCTCCATGCATCTGCTAAATGTTGTCTGTCTCAGTGGTAAAAAGTCTGCCTGTTTACTCCCGAGAGTTATAAGACTAAGTCATGAAAGGCGGCTCTGGATTATTCATCGTGCAGAGTGACCCTCAAGGACTCTGTGCATGTGAGCAAGAGATTCTTGATGCCTTTGTGGCCACTGGAAACAGTTGCCACTCTGCTCCCCCTCCCTCCGCCCAGCCTGTACTTGTATCCCACTGGCCCAACTCAAGACTCTGAGGCTCCTTTCATGTCCCCCCTTCTCCACAGCCACTGCCTTTGTTCTGTGTTATCATCTTAGGCGGAGTGACCTTGAGCTCTCAGTAGCAGACTGTTTCTCACCATAGACAGTGGCTCCTTCATTTGGGTTTAAGTCTAGAAGACATGGGTCACCCTCACTGCTGTTCTTCAGCTGGAACCTGTGTACTTAAATGTGTTTTCAGTGACTGATTGGGAAAGGAGGCAATTTTGTGAATGAAGTTTGCAGAGGAGCAAACCGAGGATGTCCAGATCAGGCAAGCAGCCAGTGCATTGAATGCTGGCTCCCTCCCTTGGTATGTATGTTTATATTCACAAAAAATAACAAACCCAATAATAGTTACTGCACACAGACCAGAACAGAAAGATCTGAGATTCCCAAGACAAGGGTTTTAGCTTGAGATATCCTACTAGCTGATCCTATAGCTCAGCTTGAGATGGAGTCCTTTGTCTTATTTTCTTCATCTTAAGTAACAATACTTATATGTTGGAATATTTGCTGTAACAATGCAGTATGATAACCGGACAGTGCCTGGTGGCACACTGTTGCCAATGACAGCCCTGACCATCCCCTTCCAGTATTACTTCATGAAAAAGCTGATTGATGATGAAAGTGTTAAAGGGGGGAATGAGGCTGCAGTGTGGAATTTTGCTGAGGTCATTTAAAGGTGTCTTGGCGCCTACACAAGGGCTTGTCCTCCAGCGTGGAGTAGACTCCCTTCTCTCCCTGTAAGGACATCATTGCTCCAGGCTGATGGTCTGTAAGTGCTCTCCGTTATTCTTGCTGTCTCAGGGTCTTTCAGTTTTTTTTTTTTAACTTTTTTTTTTTTTTTAGATTTATTCATACAGAACTGGGGTACAGGCCAGAGATGCGGAGGGTGAGAGGATTCACCAAGGACAGAGTGGGGAGCAGAACAGGCAGATCGACAAAGTACACTGCTGAGGGGAGCAGCGGGCAGGTCAGGAGAGGTCTGCCGCGCCATGTGGTCACCTCCGGGGCAGGCGGGAATCGAACTCATTCGGAAGTGGGTTAGGCTTCTTAGAGCTGTGCTTTAACCCGCCGCGCCACCAGGTAGGGCCTTTCTCTCAGTAAGTAGATCCAGTGAACTGAGCTTTGGCCTTCTTTTCTTCCTGGCCCCATACCTCTCTGCTCCACGTGAGTTCCCCCAACTGGAAGGGCAGGTACGGACACATTGATTTAGATACAGATGGGTGGAGAGAGGACTTAAGTTTACCTTTTCAGTAGCAACCCAGAAAATGCACACAAATCTACATCCCATGTCATAATGTCAAATTACTCAACTTAAAAATTGACAAGTTTGTTGGGGCCCTCCCTGGTGGCTCAGCGGGTTAAAGCACTGCACTAAGAAGCTCAAGCCACCTCTGCAAGAGTTCAATCCCCGCCTACCCGGGAGGAGATCCACATGGCGTGGCAGACCTCTCCTGACCCGCCCGCTGCTCCCCTCAGCAGTGTACTTTGTCGATCTGCCTGTTCTGCTCCCCACTCTGTTCCTGGTGAATCCTCTAACCCTCCGCATCTCTGGCCTGTACCCCAGTTCTGGATAAATAAATAAATCTTTAAAAAAAAATTGACAAGTTTGCGTGTATCTTTTAAGGCAGTGGGATAAGAATTTTTGAAAAAGGGCCCTCCCTGGTGGTGCAGCTGGTTAAAGCACAGCACTAAGAAGCTACAGCCACTTCAGCATGAGTCTGACCCCTGCCCCGGAGGTGACCCACGTGGCACAGCAGACCTCTGCTGACTGCTGCTGCTCCCCCCAGCAGTCTACTTAGTTGATCTGGCTGTTCTGCCCCCTAGTCTGTCTCTGGTGAATCCTCTTACTACCCCTGCACCTCTGGCCTGTACCTCAGTTCAGTATGCATAAATAAAATAAATCTTAAAAGAAAAAAAGAATTTTTGAAAGAGAGACTATCCTAGAAAATGCTGAGATGTTTGGTTGGTACAAGGATACTCTGTACCATTACAACCTGAGCTTTAGCTGGGTGCTGTAACTATTGGTGAGTTTTGAACAAAGCTAATTTGTCCATATACATTTGGGAAATATTGTAATCCTATCTCCTTAAGGCCAACAGATCCAAGAACATGGTGATAGCAGATGGTTAATATACATTGTTTAATCGAGTGAATTTCATTGCTAAAATATAGTTCATAGAAAGAACAGACATCCTCTCAATTACAATTTGCCGGCAAGCTAGAACTGTGCACTGGTTGTCCATAGTAGCATGAAGCTCTCCAGCAGAAACAGTGCCTGGAGCTCAGGTGGGGGCAGGGAACTTGCCCAGCACATCAATCACCCCTTTTTCCAGGCCCTGCATATCCAGGCAGATTAAAGCCACTCAGGTCTAATCTTTTTGAACTGGGGGCTATTACCGGCGGCAGGATCACATGCTCTGAAGTGTAATTAAGCTGATCTCCTAGTTTGAAACCATCGACTGATTGCTTTTTACCAAGGACAGAAAATTCCCATAGAAAACTTCCTTTTGTTTTTGGACATTTTATCTGTGAGCTGCAAGCCCTTTGCAGCTTGGCTCTCATGAGAAGCGTAATGAGGAGACTTGGCAGTGAGTGGGGCGGGAGGAGGGGCGGGGGGTGCTGTGTGTGTGTTTCAGTTTCTCTGACTTTGCTGCCTGGCTTTCGGGCTTTCTTACACTACTTCCAAGGGCAAAAATGCTGTAAAGTCTTTGTTAGTCAGGCAAGACCTTTTCCTGACAGAGGAAAGGCACCAGGACAGGCTGTATGCATGGCAGGACAGAGGCTTCCCTCCTTCCTGGAGCTGGGGGGTCAGTGCAGCTTGAGGACACGCAGCAAGGCATCTGTGTGGACCCAGGAGTTACAGACGGTCAGAAAAGACATGTGATTCATTCCAGTCGCCTGAGTGTGTGGGTACCTCAGTGTGCGGGTGATTCAAGTCAGATATAGTTAATCAGGAAGCTGCTTGGAGGAGTAATTGAGCTTAATGTCTCAGTCACAGACTCGAAGACGACACTCATCTTTGCAAGTGGACAGTTATTTTACAGATGGTCATATCCTGGAGGGAATAATTTGTCCAAAGCCAAGTAGCAACTTAATGATACAATTAGAGAAAGAGATCAAATCCCCACATTTCATTCCAGGGCTCTTGCTTCTAAATCACGAAATTTGCACTGTGGAGAAAAGGTTAGTGTACAGAGCAAATGTTAGTTATTTTTCAGAGGAACTGGTAGAGACAAAAGAAAAGTTTGTTAACTGTGGTCTGCATTTTGGGGGAACATGCAGAATAGAACCCAGGTTTTCTGATATCCAGTGAGGTCGTCTAAATAAGCCCCAGGATTTTGAAATGCCAAATGGCTAGAATACAGAAATATTCCAGAGTGTTAAAGGCAAAAGCTCCTTCTTGTGACTTTGTTTAAATTTCCAGGTATAAATAAATAAATACATAGATATGGAGCAGAAATGTTAAAAGTGAGACTTCAGCAATCTCTAAAAGGAAGACATTTAAAGCAAATGCAGGAACATACTTATTCTCTGGTAGAAAAAGGATTTCTGTTTCTTTGCCTTGTGTAGCTGTTCCTCAAGTGGAAATCAGAGTGTTGGTTGAAGTCTGAACTGTCGACATTAGTTTTGAATCATTCCAGTGTCCTGGTACCATCCTGACGTTTGTGGGGCAGATCAAAGAAATTATTCAATAAATTCCTTGCCCTATTATCAGCAATGGCTAGCTGCAGGAAAAACGGAGGCTCCTGATGTCTCGATTAGCAGGGAGGAGTATGCCAAGACAGGCCTGGGTGGTTGGGCTAGGGAAGAGCCTGGCAGAGGCCTGTGAGAGGAGAAAAGATGGCGACTATGAGGCTCATGGTGTTAGGGGCAGTGCATGAAGCCAGAGCTTCCCCAGGATTCCTTAGTGTCAGAGGCCAGCGATGCTGAAATTCTGCTTATACGATCTTAGGAATGTGGCAGCAAAATCCATTTCTTTAAAGTAAGTGGGGAAATTGCTTCCTCTGGTGTGTTCCAGCTTGTCTCTTCAGAATTAATTTGGCACACTGAATCAGAGAAGAATGACTGTCTTCATCCTTCTTTGGTGGGAGAAATTGGCACACAAGGCTGATATGGACAGGCAATAATTAAATTGCCTTAGATGGTGTCTAATAAAATTGAGCCTGAGAACTTGTGAACATGTCCCCCAAACAAAGCACTGCCTCTCATAGAGAATCTTGAGCCCTTAACCCCCCCCCCCGACTTTTTAAAACCGTATTATGAGAATACCTTCATTAAACTTGGAAAATATATATAAAAAATCTAACCAGGAGTGGTAAGTTACAAGAAAAGGAAAGAGCCTCTTTTCTGTCTAGCTACTTTGGAAGATAAAATTTTATGGGCTAATTTCTCAGCCCTTTTTCCACTTTGAAAGACAGTGAATTGGAAATATTTTATTTAAAATTAAATGAATAAAAAACACAGGGTTTTTTATCATTCCTTATTAGAAATCATTTAAAGATCTGATTTTCTGCTTTTCTAAAGATTGGCTGATGAGAAAGAGGCAATTTAGAAAATACTGACCGCATTAAATATAGATAGTTTGAAATTTTTAAGCAGGCTACACATTCATTGTTTTGGGATAAAGTGTTAATGGAACATATTGCAATCACAGATAATTGGGTTCTTTCCTTTGCTCTGTACACTCAGAGAACTTCCAGCTTCCATTAAGGTGCTATCACATTCTGCTACACTCATTGACACCTCCCACTGCCCCTGCTTCTGGGCTAACAGTTCCTTAACACTTACTCTTTGTTCAGGAGTATCTTGGGAATTTCTGCCCAGGATCTATTTGATGCCTTGTCCAGGACTCTGTCCTTGGGATGGGGAGCATCAATGAAGAGGAACAAGCTGCTTAGACATCAACAAGTTTGTGTTTGTGTGTGTGTGTATAGTAGATAATAGTCTCCTATAGCTGCAGAAACATAAGATTATATAAGTATACCGTGACATCTCTCCTATCAGTAAAAAGCAAGTAGTATCTTAAGGCCATAAGTAGGTAGGATGATAATGGATTTATTTCAAAAAATATACTTCAGAAGTGATTGCCAAAGTAATTTCTCCTAATCACTACCTTCAGTGCCCCTTCGCCTCTACACACCTATCAAACTGCCACGTTTATTTCCCCTCTTTTTTTTGTACTCTTTCTTAACTTGAAATTATCTTATAGTATAAGTGTTTACTTTCTTGTTACTCTTTTGTCTCCTCTACAATGCGGCAGGATCATTATTTCAAGTACATAGTAGATGCTCATTGACTTTTGAAATACATACTGGACTGAATCAATTGTTTAGATAAAACCAAGACTGTAGGACACAGACACAGTATTAGCCTCTTAAAATGACGAAGGTACAAATAATTAGTTGGTCATTGGTTAATGTGGTTCAGTTATAGGACATTCTTACTGGAACCCAAAATAATAATTTCATCTTTCTAGGAGTAACAATTTTCTGGATGGTCTATCACATTTTTGGGGAAACAGATTTCAAAATAAAATTTAAATGTTTATTTTCCCTTCTTCCTTACCTCTGAAACAGCAGTTCTTTTCTCTGCAAATGATAGCAGTACATTTCATTCCTGTCATACACTTTATAGAATATTTACTTAATACCAACTTCTAGAGATACGAAAACAAACAAACTCATTGTTCCTCATTGTCCTCTAACTCTTTACTCTCATCATGGAGTAAAACAGGCTGAGATGTCCAGGTTCTAGGACAGGAATCATTTTCAATCTGTGAGGATTGGGGATGGACAGCCAATTAATTCAGAGTTATGGTTTTGAGGAAGAGACTTCTAAATTGAAACTGAAGAAGTCAGAATTAGTAGCTGCTTGTGTGAGACATGTGAGGAGAAATGAGAATTTGGAGGAAGAGGAGAAAGTGGTTCCCTATAGAAGGAATAACCCATCAGAGCATTTGAAGTGCTCAGGAGAAATCCACATAGGTTGGCATGGAAGAAGTGTAAGATTTTTGGTGTAGTGAATCTCTACAGGTAAGAATGTGTATAAGAGTCAGAATAGGAAGAGACTTCAATGGTGAGTTCCTGTAGCGAGAGGTTAGTGGAAATTACTGGAGGATTTTCAACAGAGGAGAGACAGGGGTAGAATTTTAGGGTGCATGAATGGCTTGACCTACTTATGGAGTCCAATTACCCATCCCTGCTTATCCACTTCTGACACTGAGGAAGGAGTAGGAATGGCTCATGGGGAAGCCATCTTTATTAATATTTTTTAAAAATTCCCTTGAAATGCACAGCTTACTATATGACAAGATTAATTGGATGAATAATACCTTACACAGAATCCAGATTCTACAGATGTTGCCATCCTCCATCAGACTTTTTTTTTCTTCCACCTCATTTTCCCACCTTAGAACAACAAGGTCACACTCTTCCGCCAGCTACAGCAGATGACGTACAGCCTGATCGAGTGGCGCTCTCAGATCCTGTCTGGAACACTCCCCAAGGACGAGCTGGCAGAGCTCAAGAAGAAGGTCACAGCCAAGATCGATCATGGGAACAGGTAAACCAGGGATGAGAACTCGGAAAGACATGTGTGCCTTTATTCGGGGGCAGGCTCACTTGTGGCTTTGGAGTTGCCAGACATCATGTTTACAGCTCTCTTTTTGGAACATATTTTATATGGTTGGAAAAAAAAGTTGGCGGTGCCCACCACGGGCCAGCCTGCACTGGGTCTCTGATTCCAAGGAGATGACAGACGAACAGGGACCTGAGCTGCGAGTTCATCGCTAAGACCAGAAGGCACCGAGCAGCTGGTGCCATTTCCGAGTCCTGGGGCTGTCTTTAGTTTGCTCTATCAGATTCATTCTCTCTCTCCATTTTCTCCTAACGGGACCATTGTTGACAGCCTGTAAAAAACAGATTTGCCAGAATCATGAAATGCTTCTACCTTGGTGAATGTTTCCACTAACCTTTCAAGGGCTCATCACTTTACTAGTCTTCTTATTACCTTAGACAGATTCGTAGGTTCCAGATATTACTGCCTTTCATTTAAAAAAAAAAAAAAAGGATAAGTCAGTTCATCAAATTGTATGGTGACTTGGGACTCCTGGCTCCTGACTGACTTTTTAAAAGACTGGCTAGTTCCTCATTAGTTTTTGTTGATGACTCATTTGACATTTAGTTTCATTTTCTGTATTACTTGAACTTGCATGCAACTTTTTTCTTCCTATTACCTACTTCTCCATTCACAAAACTCTTAGATATACTTCAAATTGTTAAAATACAGCTCATTATTTTGTCATTTTACTGTTATAGACTCAGAAAACTGTTCAGAAATAGCTGGCATAAATAGCACAGATGATTCAGATTCAATATTATTTAGGAAATATCTTCTGTGTGCATTTGACATGTAAGGCTGGATTCTATCCCTCTGAGGAAGCCATTATTCCCATTTTAAGGTTCAAGAAACAGACCAAGTGAGTGTAAGTGGCTCACTTTCAAGGTATATAGATGCAAATCAATTTGAACCTTGAACTTGACAAGTCGGTGTGATGATCCCTCATAAGGTAAGACTGTCACTGGTCCGACCACAGACCTCTACCTGCGAGTGTTGTGTTGCCAGTTGGGTAGGGTAGCAATGGGTCTTCCTTCAAAAGCTGGCTAATGCAGGATGAGGCAGCTCCCCCCACACATATGCTGCCTCTGTATTTTTGGATCTGGCCACAGAATGGCATCGCCTTGAAGGACCCTAATCTCTGGCCCAGACTGTTAATGTCCCACAAATAGCAGAGCATGCCTGCCTGCTTTCACATTCCAGCCCTTGGAAGCAGCTCAAGGAATTAAGCTGTTCCGTCAGTGCGTCAGTGAACCCGTGTCTGAGCCTCCATTGGGGCACGTCGCTCAGGAGTCTGGGTGGCCTGCGGGTCTGGCTGCCGTGAAAGGGAACCTGCCAGATTAAATCAGATGATCAAGATGCTATAAAAGAAGGAGGGAAAGTCGGCATTTGTTTTCTTCCCAAAGACTTGGCACATTTCACTCTCATCCCTGAGCTTTCTTGCCGTTTGCACAGCCCCACTCCCAAATTGCTGGTGCCTGGAATGCATGCTGCGCACTCGTAGCCATAGCTATTTCCAGCACAGTCCTACTTCCTTGGAACTAAGCAAAACTTTTTCTTCCGTGTGCACTCTGCACACCAAAGTCTTGGTGAGGACGGCACCATGTGTAAGCCATGCACCGGACACAGCTGGTGTTTTCTTGTGCCTGTGGCTGAAGTAACAACGAGTGCGTTGTGCACTGTAGCTGCATGTACTTTCTATGCTTTACACATATCTCATTTCATTCTTGCAACTTAGGGAATATTACCACATGAAATGATGAGGAATTAAGTCCATTACCCAGTGTAACAAGTGTTAAAACCATCTCAAATCCTGGTCCTACTGATGTAAAGCTGTGCTTTCAGATGGGTTGTGAAACACCAACAGAACTCAACTCACTGGTCTCCTTTAAGACAGTATTCGGTCAAGGGCTGTCTCCCACACCTGTGCTTTTAAAGAAATCAGGACAAGCACCCAAATATTTGTGCACTGGTCTTTCATAGTTCCTATGGCAAAAAAAACAGAAGACTTGGAAAAAGAGGAAGTTTGTCAGAATCAGTGCCAAATTTGCCTTTGCTTAACACTTTCATTAGTTTTCTAGAGCTGTTGTGTAGGAAAGGGTAGAACTTGAAAGAAGAAAGGGCAAGTGAATTATTCTTGATTTGTCAGCACCCACCATCCTAACTATGATTGTTTAGGGTTATTTCGTGGTACTCTTCCTGTTCCTGTGAGGCTGGCTGATCACTCCTTTCCTTCTAGAATGCTTGGATTAGATTTGGTCGTGCGAGATGACAATGGGAACATCTTGGACCCAGATGAAACCAGCACCATTGCCCTCTTCAGGGCCCATGAAATAGCCTCAAAAAGGATTGAGGAAAAGATCCAAGAAGAAAAGGTATACTTCCTAACTAGCAGATTTGGGTCACTGAGGTTGTTTTTATTTGGTTTTTAATGAGAGAAATGGAGTTATTGACAACTGAGGTAGAAGTACTGCTAAGAAAATCATTCACTCTCTCATGTGATAAGCAAAATAACAAAAAGAATAAGGAACCTGTGCTCTGAATAGAAAGACTGCACAGATAATATTCAGTGAAAAAGAGGCAGGTGAGTATAGTGTGTGCAGACATTATTATTTGTGGTTCACAAAGGAACACGTGTATCTGCATACTCGTGGACTGGCTCTGTTGTGGTGGACAGGAAATTGCTGGTGAATGGAAGCCCTTGGAAGAGCAGGGCTGGTGGGACCTTCTTAACTGTGTAGCCTGCATTTGGGGGCATATATTACAATTTCCAAAATAAGTAAAATTTAGAAATAAAATGTTTGAAAAATTTTCACTTTGGTAGTTGGACATTAATAAAAGTAAGAAAGGTAGAGAAAGAGGGAGCATAGAAATTCACCCATATTATGACTGTCCCGACACAACCATAGTGATATTGTGGTTTGTATTCTTCTTCTCTATTTCCATGCATAAAATAAAAGATTTCTGTCTGTTTTCTTTAGTTCTAGATTTTTTTTTCCTTAGCACAGTTGTGATAATATTTAATTGTGTGCCTAAATAAATGGTTAACCATGCTTAAAGGTAAAACCTTTCGAATGGAATTTCTTCTTTGCAATGAATTATTCCCTCCAAAAGAGATGAGAACTTCTTGTAGCTGCTAAAACCATGAGCTATCACTGCGTTATTGCTTTACTTGAATTCAAGGTCCCGAACAAGATAGTCTTGGTGTCTAAATAACAGTGATTATATTTTGTTCATTCAGTCATTTGTCCACTTACATATATGTTCTCAGTCTGTGCTTCTCGTTGGTGGTAATTATATTTGTCTCCCATTTGCAGGCTGATGTCTTGCCATTATTTCTCATTTGCTGAAACCAAGTTGCTTTTCTCTCTTGTCCTCTGTGTTCAGTCAATGCTGCAGAGCCTGGACCTGCGGGGCCAGTCCATCTTCAGCGCTGTCCACACGTATGGCCTCTACGTGAACTTCAAGAACTTCGTCTGCAACATCGGTGAAGACGCGGAGCTGTTCATGGCCCTCTACGACCCCGACCAATCCACCTTCATCAGGTAGTGGACTACGAGGTCATCTGCCCCAGTCTTGTGACACAGCCAGCTTTCGCGTACCCCTACCGGAGGGAATCTTGGTTGAATTTGAGAAGGGGAGGATTTCTAGGCAGAGGAAAGTAAATTCCTTGGGCTTCTAAACCTTTCTATGTGTCTGCCGCAGCAGTTTAATAACTGTGTATCTTCTGGGTCGTAGAGCCCCTGTAATATTCATCAGACACAGAGGCAGAACGGAGGAGCGGATTCAGAAGACTGCAAGGGAGGGAGAGCAAAGGTGAACTGGGAGAGAGAGCAGAGGATTTTAAGGCAGGGAATGACTCTTTGTGCTCTCACGGGGGATACGTGCCATTCAACTTTTGTCCAGACCAACAGAATGTAAAACACCAAGAACGTACCCTCATGTTAACTATGGATGTTGGGTGATTATAATATGTCAATTTAACATATCATTGTTGTTGTAAATATACCACTCTGGTGCAAGATTTTGATAGTAGGAGAGATTCTGTGTTTTGGGGGGGAGGGTATATAGAAGATTTGTACTTCCATGCAACTTTCTGTGAACCTGAAACTACTCTAAAAATTAGTCTATAAATGTTTTTTCTAGAAAGAGCATAGGAAATGCTAATGTCTTTGTTCAACCCTACAGTGGCATAATGACTGAGCAGCTATAAAAACAGATTGACTTTTGAGAAAATGGTTACAAGTAATTACTGGCAAATTGTTTATTTCTAAAACTGAAATTTTATTTGCATGTGATGATGTGGATTCCACGGGATGGATTCACCAGTGATGGTTATAGAATTATATTCCTGATTTGGTAAAGGTGAACTTACATAAAGAAGTTGAGTTGGAAGAAGGACCCCAGAGAGTCGGACAACACCTGCGTGTCTGTGCAGCCCCAGTCTCAGGTCCACGCTGGGGGGTGCCTTGTGGTGCCGGGCTGTGGCCCCCACATTTCCCCACAGCTGGAGTCTACCTGCCTGATGATTTCACTCAAGTTTTCTGGGCCTTTATTTGACTTTTTAAAGGCTATGTTGAGGGCAGCTCCTTTGCCAGAAAGCCCCTCATCATTATTTTTCTTTTCTCTTGCCCAGTGAGAACTATCTAATTCGTTGGGGCAGTAATGGAATGCCCAAGGAGATAGAGAAGCTCAATAACCTTCAAGCAGTCTTTACCGTAAGTCCTGCCGCGTGTTTAACCATTTTCTTTATACTATTAGTAGTTGCACATGGTTAAGTATGTAGAGAACATAAAAAGTGCAAATGAATATTGGCATCCCCGAGTCATTCATTCATGAACACCTGTTTTAGAGCACCTGTGAGATGCCAGGCTCTGGTCTAGGCTCTTGAGACAGACATGTCAGTGAACTCACCAGAAAAAAAAAAAAGAAAAAATCCTGTTTTCAAGGTGCTTTCATGCGCATGGAAAGAGAGTAATAGACAATAATTGAGTACATGAATGATTGTATAAAATATTAGCAGTCACAATGCTTTGGGGGAATCGTTGCTCTTCAAAGTGGTTGGGTCAAGGCAGACCTTCTGTGTGCACTGTTTGAGCAAGAACTTAAAGTTGATGGGAGTGAGATAAAGGGAAGGAGCATTCCAGGTGGGGTTATAGCTGGGACAGAAGTGGACCAGCTGGATTTTTGTTTTTAAGACTTCAAAAGATTTATCCTTCACATTCTCTACTTCTCTAAGGTAGGAGGAGTACAGCTATATATGGAGATCAAGGGCAAGAAAGTGCACTGGGCTGTGGGTGAGGCATAGGGACTCTTTCTTTTAGACTAGGAACACTCTAGGCATTCTCTCATGTTTTTATAACAGAAGTAGGAACTAAAAAATGCAAAGTCCTTTTCTGGATGCAAAGTTACTTTTCTCTGACACTATGGTGGTTCTTGGATGGGTTTGAGGAAGAGGGTTTTTTTCCTGATATTTCAGCCTTAGGAAATAGCCTCTGAATGGTGTTCTGTTAGCGTGGAAAGGAAAGTGATGCACACAGGGTGACGGCCTTTGTTTGTTCTCTGCCTGCCTTGCAGGACCTCAGCAGCACAGACCTTATCCGGCCCCGCATCAGCCTCGTGTGCCAGATCGTCCGGGTGGGTCACATGGAGCTGAAGGAGGGCAAAAAGCACACCTGTGGACTCCGAAGGCCCTTTGGGGTTGCAGGTACAGAAGGACCCACAGACAAGTGAAAGCCAGGGTGGCAAGTGCTGAAAATTAAATAGAAACCATGATCCAGCAGTTCCACTTGTGGGTATCTAACCCAGAAAATTCAAAACAGGGCCCTGAGATATTTTTACATACAGGTGCATAGCAGAATCATTCACAATAGTCAAAAGGCAGAACAACCCAGATGTACATTAACAGAAGTTGGATAAACAAAAGTGGTATATCCATACAGTGGAATATTACTCAACCTAAAAAAGGAAAGAAATTCTGACATGTTACAGCATGGATGGGCCTTGAAGAGTATGTTCAGTAGAATAAGCCAGTCACAAAGTCAGATACAGGATGGTCCCACTTAGACACAGTACTGTGAGTTGTCAAATTCCTAGAGACAGACGTGGAGTGGTGGTTGCTGGGGGTGGAAGCCGGGACTTGGGGAGTTAGGGCCTTCAGCTGGGGAAGAGGAACACATCTGGTTTAAGTTAATGCCATTGAATTTTACGTAGCATGACTAAGATGGTAAATTTTATTTACCATGCTAAAATTTTCTTAAAGAAAAATAAGTCAAGAAAGAAAAATTTGTAAAGAAAAAAAAGGAAGAGAAAAGGAAGCGGGGGCAGGGGTGGGAGAAAGGAGGCAGATGCAGAGACAGTACAACATGCACCTGCTTGTCGTCATCAGAATTGGACCCCAGTGTTTTCCTGCCTGGGGCTGCAGTTACCTGCCCTTGGGTTCTAAGTCTTCACCCTCATGTTTTTCTCCCTCCCATGCCCAGCACACTTTTTTTTTTTTTTTTTTTTGCCCCATAGGGTAGTTCTCTTTTTTTTTTTTATAACAGTTTATTTTCACATCATTTTGTACATTTTTTTTTTCCATCTCAATTGTATTCCCCGCGGGTTTCCCATCACCAAGTCACCCGTGTGCCATCACCATAATCCCGTGCACTTCCCTCCCCACCCCCCGTTTTTGATCCCATTCCCCACTCCACCCCCGCAAAACATCTCTGGTATATGGTTGTTCATTATTCTTGTTATTTTCTCGCCTGGTCCATTATACTCCTGCTATGAGTGAAACCATCCGGTATTTTTCTTTCTCTTTCTGGCTTATCTCACTAAGCATGATCTTTTCCAGCTCATCCAAGTTGCTGCAAAAGACATGTGTTTCTCTTTTTTGGTTGCTGAGTAATATTCCATTGTATATATGTACCACATCTTTTTTATCTAGTCATTTATTTTTGTGCATTTGGGCTGCTTCCATGTTTTTCCAACTGTAAATAAAGCAGCCTTAAACATGGGGGTGCAGGTATCTTTTTCAATCAGTGTTTTTATGTCTTTTGGGTAGATACCTAGGAGTGGGATTGGCCCAGCACATTCTTATGTACAGTTGTGTATACTCATTCTAAAACCTCAGCTGTGACTGTTGGAATACTCCCGGCCTGAGGCCACATACTAATTTCAATGGAATAAAATTCTCCCTGGTGAGTAATTACTTTTCAAAGTGGGTCAAACCCCACAGCCTTCTAAGAGTCCAGACATTTTGCCCTGTATTTTATTAAATTGAGGAAACATGTTCTTTATCTTACATTGAAATTTGTGCACTAAGAAATTTTGACACTTATCCACAAAATGCCCTCGTTCCACCCTTGGATCAGGGAACCAGAACCTCCATGCTATCAGATCGCCCTTGTAAGGTCTGTATGCAGTGACGAGGTCACTCTTCCCTGAGGCCCTGGACCCGTGTTTCTTTTTTGCCTTCTTCTGCTCCACCTGCTGTCACAGTGTCCCAGTCTTTGACCAGAAGGGACAGCATCAATGACTTCCTGCAAGAGAACCAAAACGAAATCACAGAAAAGCAAGGGCCCCTCGCCCTGGACAGTGTAACCATCTCTCCAGCAATTTCTTTATTGTCCCATAAAAGAATTTAAGTCCTATTCATTCACATGGGCCAGAGTGAGCCCAGCATCAAGCCTGACACTTTTTTCTGTGTATATGTGTGTGTGTTTGTTCAAGATGTTGGTGGTGGGATGGAGAGGAGATAAATTCACTCTGAGTGTTGATGCTGAACATGAGTTTGGGAACGAGTAGATAGTGTTAACAAGGCACCTGCTTGGCGGAGTCAAAGATAAATGTTTTGATTTCGCAGGCTTTCCTGAAGGGCTGCGTGTCATGCCTACTTCTACACTTTCCTTTTGCCAACGTTCAAATTTCCCAAACCTTGCACACCATGTGGTTTGGGATACGTTGACAAGGCATTGCTATCCCTTTGTTTTTTCTATTGAAAGTGTCTCATAGCTCAGTATTTCTTTTCATCTTCAAACTTCTTATCAGGAAAATTGATTGTTAGCTTGTGTTTTATAGTAAGATTGTAACTTATTAACCAAGTGACTCCTTCTTGCCGTGGTCCCTGCCTAATTTCAGTAGCTATAGAATAATGCTAATTGTTTTACCACTACTAGTAAGTAAGCCGTACCTAGCTTTGCCAGCTAAAACCTCTGACCTAGGCTAAGATACTTACCTCTCCTGTGCTCAGTTTCCTCATCTCTTAAGGTAGAACTAATACTGATATTTGTAGGAATAAGATAATATGGGCCATAGACTTAGAACTGTGCTATATATTAATTGTTCTTCTCGAACATGAAGAAGCAAATCTGTTCTGTGCTCCTGTGCCCTGAAACCAGGTGAGAATATGTCAAGTCAAAGGGAGAGATGACCACTCAAGTCTTGATTTTCTTCCCAAGTCTTTAAATCTGTTGGCATCTGTGCTCAAAATATATTTTCTCTGGATCTTACTCGAAAGTAATCCAGTTTCGTATTTCTCAAGAATTAGTGACCCCGTCTTGCAGGTTTTTTTTTGTTTGTTTGGTTGGTTTTTTTTTTTTTTAAAGGAACAGTCTTCAGGGTTAGTCTGAGAAAATCCAAGCCCTGCATGAGCTGGGTGAATTACTCTTCAACTTGGCTGGGAATACAGAATCACCATTGGCAAAAAAAAAAAAAAAGAAAGAAAGAAAGAAATGGCCCTCTTAGTCCCTTTCTTCCTCCAGTGTCTATGTGTCTGTGTTTGCTGAGACTGTAATTTTCCATTGTAACTAGCGAGGCCTGAAGCCATTAGTTTCTTTAATTACATTTATCTTTTTCCTAGTGATGGATATTACTGATATCATACATGGGAAGGTGGATGATGAAGAAAAGCAGCATTTTATTCCCTTTCAGCAGTAAGTACTTTGGCATTTATCCCAGGTGACTTGAGACCTGGATTAGACTTGTAGGTGATGTGTTAACATACAAGTAGTGCCGGGCACCATTTGCTCAGGTAAGGAAGGAAAGCCTCTTAAAAGATTGTCAGAACTGACAGGAGACTTTATATAAAATCCTTTGTACTCTAATTTAAGAGGGTAAAGTTAACTTTCCTGTTTCTAGCAAAATGACAATAGGAATATTAAGGAGCAAATGGGAAACCAGAGGATAGTGCATTTAATTGTCAGAAATGTCAGTCTAGTTGTGCTTTCTCTTATGGAGCAGATGTCACAGAAAATCAGGAATCACATTGGGAATCACATACAGCTTCTCTAACTGTAACACACATGAATCACCCTGGGATCTTGTGAAAAGGCAAAAAGGCACCCAGTAGGTCTGCACCCAACAAACTTCCAGATGGTGTTGGTGATGCTGGCCTGGGGACCACGCTTTGAGTTGCAAGGATTTAGGAGTGCAGGAGTGAAGGACTGACTCATCTCCAAGTGGAGAAAATTCAGCCTGGGTCCGTGGAAGGATATGCACAGAATACCACCCACTGGCCTTAATGAGGGGCTGGCCCTGGGTGGGCTGCTGGGAGCTGCTGGCGAGCAAATCTCATTCCCGTGTGTCTGAAGAATGCATGCATAAACACCACGGCTGACTCGCCGTCCTGCTCCTTATACAGTTGCAAAGGTGGCGGCCCAGGTCAGGCCTGACCCCACAGGGCAGGCATGTCAGAAGGTGACTCAGCCAACTTGCCGCTGGGATAGCAGATCAGTATCACAAACTGAAAATTGCAGAAACCAGCCTGAGGATCTTTGAGTTAATGCATGATTTAAAAAAAAATAATATGGTTGTATTATTTAAAAATCATATTATAAAAATATCAATAATAAACCAATATAGAGAGAGATAAGCTGTCTAGCACACTTGTTTGGGAAAACTAGCTACCCATCTCAGAAACCTGTTAGAACTGATCTGACATCTCATATACTCTAAACCCCAAGTGATTAAACATGTAAGAGCTAAAGATCTTAAAATACTACAGGAAACTAAAAATATATAATAGCAAGGATCTGGAAGCCTTTCTGAGCTGGACACCAATGAATCAACTAAAAAGAAAACTTTGTACTTTAACCACACAAAACTTTTAACAACTTGTACTCACACATGTATATAATGTATATGAATATAATACAAACAGATTATGCAGAATAATTTATACAGAGGCTGATATTAGTTATTTTAGAAATATGATCTTTTAGTATTCTATCACTTATATACTGACCCTTCAAGAATATGATATAGTAAATATTTCATTAGCTTAATGCTAATCTTAATTATGAGATAACTTTCAAATCATACATGCTGCTCCACTATACATAACTACATATTTAAGTACGTATATTGAATACATTAAATTTAATAATTAATAAATTATATATGTATTATGTACAAATAAAAATTTAAACAAAAATTGAGTAAGTGCAAGTACATTTAAATATATAAAGATGTAATATAAACATACGTATATAAGTATATATATAACTTTCATATCGATGAGTGCTGTTCTTATTATATGTGCACATAGGTAATTATTTTATATGTATTATGTACATGTATATAGTATCACATGTATACTAAAGCAGCATTCATGATATAAAAGCTACATGAAGTATATAACATATATACATATAAATGATAGGGATGATGGTATTCATAGATACAAAAATTCTGATTCAAATAGATATCAGATAACATTCACAGATAACAAAAATTATTCTTTGTGAATATCTTTAACTATTAATATAATCAAATTGGGCCAGCACTCATAAATATCAAAATTATTCTGCTTCATATACAATATTGAATTATAAGTATATATCAAATAGCAGTATTTGTAGATATGAAAGTTGTTCTGCTCCATCTATAACTATATACATAATGTTTCCTTTCAGTATGTCTAACATAGGAGCAGTACTCATGGATATGAAAGTGTCTGAAATATGTACATATATTTGTTTCACCTGTGGAGGGGCTTCTTCTCTGGTAGTGGCCTCCCTGCTTGTCCCGCAGCCGTGTTGAAATAGCCCTCAGAATGCCTCACCACAGAGCACAGTGCTGTGGGAGGAGCTGAGCCCCTTGTCATTACAGTTCACTGTGCAGCCAGTCGCCTCTAAAATGCTTATGTTGCAAATTTCAGCTTCTGGCATTTCACTCTTAAGATTTATGGTCAAGCTTGCTTGCATTATTTACCTCAAAAGCTTTCTAGTGTATTCTGTTTGGAGAAGGTGCTAGTGGTATGCTACCACAACATCTAAGGAAACAACAGCTCAGACCATCACAATCCGAGTTTTCAGTAAACACATTGCAGTATTTTCCCCCTATTGTCAGGATTCAGATCTGAACCCTCTGGAAAGCTGGCCTAAGAATAAAACCACCCCAGAGAAGACTGGAGCCTATTGTCTTGCGCCAGGCTGATGTTAGTTCCTGATAGTGCTGAGTGCTGTCAAGTAAAAGGGCGCTGTGTTTGAGTCTCTCCGCGAGCCTCAGCCTGCTGTGACCATTGAAGTGAAGCTTGTTTGCTGCTGCTTGTCCAGTGTCATCACAGGGGAGCCTAAAAACACACTCCAGATGCCTCTGCCTGTGCTGCTCTCACACGCTGACGTGACCCGTGTCCACAAGGCCAGGAAAGGGGACCCTCCTGAAGCTCATTGTCAAGTGCAAGCGAACAGGAGGCTGCTGGGTCTCCTGTCCCTCTCCTGGTCCTTCTACCCCATCGCAGTAGCCTCTCCCACCATGTAAAGGCAGCAGCCATTGCCCCGATTTAGTGGTTAACATTTGGTTTGTTCTTGTTTTTGTTTTCCTTCATTGCTCCGAGTTATTTCCAAGATGAAATTGGTGTCTCAGATAGGCGCCCCATGAAAAATAGATAGCCTTGCAATTAAGAATATTTAGTATTTCTGTTTCCCTTAGGAGTCACCACTCTCTGAGACTGCTACCAACTTCTTTTTTTTTCTCACCTCTCCTTTCTGTCTTTCCCAGAATTGCAATGGAAACGTATATCCGGCAGAGGCAGCTAATCATGTCACCGCTGATAACATCCCACGTGATTGGGGAAAATGAGCCACTCACTTCAGTCTTGAATAAAGTGATAGCAGGGAAGGAAGTGAATCACAAAGGACAAGGTGCACGGCCCTGAGTTCTCAGCTGGGAGGGTCCCGGGAGGTGCCATTCCCAGTGAGGTTCTTGGACTCCTGCCCCTTCATGTCGTGTCTCTGCTGCAAAGCAGACCCTGTTGGGCTCTCCCCACCTCCGCTTGCGTGATGCTACTGGATACTGATGCGCTCCGAGAAGGTGCCAGCCCTGAACGGGGCCACAGCTGTGTTTTCTGAATTTCATGGAACAAATTTTTACCCCATGAATCTTTCCTCGTTTTTTTTCTGCTTTGTAATCCCAACACTGACCTACATAAATGCACCAAAAAAAAAAGTTTGGGGCACAATATATATTCTACTCTGAATATGTTTATTACTTTAGCTTTCCTAAAATTGATAGGAAAGAGACCAAAGTACTACAAATGAACATGTATTAGTATAAAATAATAGGCTCACTAGCAAAACTTAAAGTTTTTAGTAATTCCATGTATTGTTCTGTTGGCACAGTTTTAATTAAGAGAAGTGCTAGGTATTAAAACTGCATTTTAAATTCAGGTAACAAAGAAAAATAATTCAAAATTTTAATTAAAATCCAAGGGTGGTGAAGATTTTGGATATATTTGAATTTGAATATTGAGTCGCCTTTTTTTTTTTTCACCATCCTATAACCACCTTCCCAAGTAGAACAACCAGGACACATTACTTTCAGCATATTTAGTTTCCTGTGCGTTTACAGCTATTGAACACATCAGTAATCATTAAAGAATCTGAAAACAAATAACTTAAAATATTTTTGTCACTTTAGGACTCCTAATCCAATGGTATATTCAGCGAGAGTGGAAAAACTTTCTATTGAAGAGATTGCTGTTTACATGCAATTACTTTTTAAAAAATAACTTCTGTTGCTTAACAAAACAATATTTATATGCTATCCAAAGTATTTTTTGTGGCTGTATATTATTCCAGCATTTGGATTTAAAGTAATGAATTAAACACTTGAATGCTTCCTAATTTGTCAACACTATACATTTAGATAACTACTGTGACTACCTTTATACATGAAGTATTTTCCACTTTTAGAACTATTTCTCCACAAAATATCCAGAAATAGGACTTATGGGTCAATGATTAGAGCAGCCTTAAACCCAGATTATACTATCGATCAGATTGGTTTTCATAGATTTCTACCGGTAGACATTAATTAGCATTTTGCCTGCTTTGCAAAGTAGTATTTAAAAACCTTTCCCAGTTTGAAAGGTGTTAATTTAAGGTCCTCTTGCATCTGCTTAAAGGTGAATGATCTAGTGTTCCTATGCGTTTGTGAGTTTTCTAAAGTTTCCTTAAGTTTTGTGAACTCTTCATATAGCTGAAGGTTATGCTGTCTTATTTACCAAGTTTCCCATTTTTTGGTTTGCCAAGTATCTATAAGTTTCTTCTACATCCTTGTAAATTGTATATATCCTATTTATTTGACTACATTTAAAGTTTTTCCTTTTAATGAGTATAAACTCATAATTTCCTATGAATTTTTGTACCATTTTACAGAATCTTTTACATTTTGATGAATTTTAAAACTTTCAGTTTGTACATAATTTTTTGTTTTTGTGTTTTCCTTATGTTTCTTTACTTAGAAAAATGACAAATTCTCAGTGATTTAATCAGTATACACTTTTAAAAATTCCTCTTTTTTCTATATACTTTTATATTATTGTATTAGGAATTTATTTTAATGCAAAATTAAATTGTGTTCAAAGTAGCAAGAAAATTATGCAGCTTTTTAATGAAATTGTTTCTGTTATTATTTTCCTACCTATTTGCCATATATTTGATTGCTGTAAAGTACTTAATCCCATTGTTTCCACAAAATTTTACACCTTTTTACACTTTTTCTACCAACACTATCACTACTTCTACAACTACTATTGCTTAATAGTTGTATGGCCCTTGATTTTCTGTTAAGTGCCATCTTTATAACTTGTTTTCTCCCCCAAACAAATATCTGGTTATGCCTCAGTCTAATTGTCTAAGAAGTCCTGGTTTGGTTTTGATTGGAGTGTCATTAAAATTACAAGTCAACCGAAAGAGAATGTGGTTATAATAAGACATCTGTCTATCAATAGAATGCATGTACTTGCTCAATATTTATGTTGTTTATTATTTAGCTCATAACACCGAACTAAGTTTATCTTTTATTTCTTTAAAGGACTTTGGGTGTCCTTGAAACTATTGCCTGGGGATCTCACGCAGGTTCAGAAGAATTTTTCACACTTGGTGGACAGATCAACAGCAATAGCCCGGAAAATGGGCTTTCCAGAAATAATTCTTCCAGGTAAACACTTGGCTTGGTACTTGTTCTGCATCTTTTTAGGGCATACTTTCATGTAGCAGCTAATTTGAAGAGGACAGTAGCAAAGTAGGATTTTGTTACCTCCAGTCAGCAGTACCGAGCCAGTGGGCGATACCAGCAATGGTGATGCCTCCCTTATCGGCTTGTAGATGGTCACCATCTTTCTGTGTCTTTTCCTAGGTTCTCTGTTCAGATTTCCTTTTGTGAGGACACAAATTATGGTAGGCAAGGACCCATCACGTGCCTTTATTTTACCTTGATTACCCTATGAAGGCCTCTCTCTGAATACAGTCACACTCTGAAGTCCTGGAGTTTAGGACATCAACATAAGAATGTGGGTTAGGTGACATAATTCAACCCATAATGAGTCCTCCAACCCTCTCACCTGTGTTCTCTCCAGAGTGATCTGGTCCACTCATTTGCCTTCTGTGGGCTACTTGCATCCTAATCCCTATCTCTAGCCCTGAGACTCTGTTACCATAGATCTGACTGCTTTGCCTACCCCTGGCAGGGTCGCTATTCTCGCTTACTGGTTAATGCTTACTCAAACATCCCCATTTGGAACTCAAAGTCCTGTGCTTCTGAACCTGGCCCTTCTATTGTTTTTTATCTAATAGAATGGCACCTGCATCCATCCAGGTGCACAAATAAGACACTCGAGAGTCACCCTTGACACCCCCTTTCTCCTGACACTTCAACCAAAATTAGTTGCCAGTTTCACCTTTTATTTATTTTTTAAAAAGATATATTTATGTATATATACAGAACTGGGATACAGGCCAGAGCTTCAGGGGGTGGTGTAAGGATTTACCGGAGACAGAGTGGGGAGCAGAACAGGCAGATTGACGAAATACACTACTGAGGGGAGCAGTGCGTGGGTCAGAAGAGGTCTGCTGCGCCATGTGGATCACCTCTGGGGCTTGGGATCGAACATGCACTGAAGCACCTGCGGCCAGCTTGCAGTGCTGCGTCCTAACCCATGGCGCCACTAGTGAGGGCCACAGTTTCACCTTTCAAAGACCTTTCAGATCCATCCCCTTCACTACGACCTGAGTTGTAACTACTATTAACTCTCTTCTGGACAATTGCCTCTCAACAGCTTCTCAATTAGTTTTCCTGATTCTTTTTCTACACAGCAGCATAAATGATCTTTTATGAAAGCCCACCTGATTTTTGTCCATTGCTGAAAACATTTTGATGACTTTTTTTAAAATCTAGGATGGATATCCAAAATCTTAACTTGGCCTGCAAGTCCCAGGGAGAGTTGTCTTTTGTCTGTCTCTGTAGCCTCATCTCATTCGAGATCGCCCCCTCCCCATCAAGACATCTGTCAGGTTGTCTTCTACCTTTGCACATGCTACTCTCTCTTTACTCTCATCCCACCAGTGTCAGCTCAAAGGAAAGATTCCCACATCCTTCAGATAAGGTTGGAACATCGTATTATGCTTTCACAGAGCCTGGCCTGTTCCTTCATTTATTATGGCACATTTCATTGCTTATATAATCTCAACGCTTTTCTCCACCACTAGGCTATAAGCTGTATGTGAGTGAGGCTCACCATCATCTCCCCAACAGCTAGCACCATTCCTGGTACAGGGTGGCTGCTCAGTAAGTTTTAAATGAGTAGGTAGATGCTTCACTCTTGTCTGATTGTGCTATCATTAATTCAAACATTTGTCAATGGCGATAAGTTGAGAATGTTTCCAAGTTTTTACTTTCATCAAACACAAAGAATACCCATAAATCATTACTGCATTTTAATACTTTGAGACAAATACTACTCATGAAGTTACTGTATCAGACTTTTTATACCAGTTGTCATTATCTTCATTGACAAGATTATGTCAATTAAGATTCCAAAATGTAACATATAAATAAGCCCCTTTTCTTCACGGCAAAACTTTAATTGTTTTTCCACTCATGTAATGATGGAAATGATAAGTGCTGGAAAGTGCACTCCTGTTTTCGGATAGGGCTGTCAAGTTTATGTCTTACATTGGAAGATAGTTAATATAGTGCAGTTAGAATTTTGTACTGGTAAAAAAAAAAGTGACGAGCAAAAATGACTCTGGAATTGATAAAAACAATTAAGCTTAATTATATAAACATGAAGTAAACTGCGAGTTTCAGAAATTATTTCATAAGGTTGTTACATGGATTTTAATAACTAATGCTTATGTCACCTTGAACAGTGCCTGATACATAATAAGCATTCAGTAAGTATTAGCTTCACTAGTCTCAGATGTGTTAAAATATCACACTCTCCAAGGCACTACTGAACAAAAATCTGCCACTATACACTAATAAGATATATGTTATCATTAGGCAACAAGTATTAAGAAGAAAACCAAGAATTACTACTGAGAAGCTTTAATCTTTTAAAACTATATTTGAAAGACATCTTGGTAGGTAAGGACAAGCAGAATTGAAATAAGCTGAAGAGCACAGTATGTGTAAAAAAATCGCTGTATAAAGTCAGTGCCTTTCATACTTTGCCCACCTTTTATATCTGTTACATGCCCAAAATGAGAAATGACTTCTCTCAGCATGCTTTGTTGTTACTTGTAGGAGATGTCCGGAATGACATTTACGTCACCCTGATCCATGGCGAGTTTGACAAGGGGAAAAAGAAGACGCCAAAGAACGTGGAGGTGACCATGTCTGTGCACGATGAAGAAGGCAGACTCCAGGAGGTGTGTGGTGTCCCCTAGAAAGCTTGCTGCAGTCACACACCTCTGTACAGTACAGTGGCCTTGACCTGATGTCAACTGGGAGCATTTGATTTTTCATAATGAAAAAAAAAGAAATCTAATCAACATGAGAAAAGTAGTTACAGGTTTTGCTATTAAGCCCATTTCGATTCTTCTTTTCATATTTCTTCTATGTTAAGAAATATTTCAAGCCACTGATTATTTCATGTATAAAATTCTAATGCAGAGGTTCTGTCATTTTCATGGTATTTAAACACTTTCAAGCCATGTTACATTCCTATGCAGCTTGAAGGAAGTGGTGTGCGTGCCCAGAGGCATTGAAAGGCACATTCCTCAGCTGGTGAACAGAACCGGAAGGCTAAGTGCGCAGCAGAGCTATTAACGTGAGGAGCTCTGTGTTAGCATTCAGTTGCCACTGCTCTTTATTTTTGTCATCAGGAAACTCCAGTCCAAGTAGATAGTTGCTTTCTCAGGGAATGCCAGGGATGGACCCAGGTGCCCTGGCTTCCAGTGCAGAGCTGTTCTCTCTCAGAATCAGGTTTGATTCTGAGACATCAAAGAGAAGCATCCGCAGGCGGTGGCTACAGACACCTCTTGTTGTCCCTACTGAAATCTGGCTGCTCTTACTGAGTCAGCTACCTGCTTTGGAATCAAGAATCAGCCCTCCACCTATTCAGCTCCCTGACAGCCTCATCATGTAGGTTCTTGAACATACAGTGAAGTATACCACCTCCTCACTCCCCATGGAAATGATAATCTTCAAACTGTACTCAAACAATGGCCTAAGTCAAGTCATAGTCTGTGATGGAGGGATAAACAGAAGGCTGTGAGTCAGGGTGGCAGCTGACTTATTACTAGAGCCCTTGGACTCACTTGAGTTCAGTTTTTTACCTGGTCAGTCAGTTCATGACCCTCCTAGCTGGCTGGTAGGCCCCTATTGACGCCTGCGTCTACTGAGCCAAGTGTTCCTTTGCTAGGAATGGACATAGCCTAAGTTTGAATGAATGTCCGCCAGGTTCTCAGAGCAAGTATAGGCAGGAGGGAGGAATCATGTGCTGTCACTCCTGGTCACCTTCACTAGGCATCCGGGTGCTGAGAGAGAAATGCCACAGGGTATGGGGTAGGATGGAAGAGAAAATAAAAGTTATGCAAAGAGGAATGTTAAGGATGTTAAGGTGGTGCCATGTCTCTACATGATCACCCCATTTAGTTACTCAGATCCTCACAGAAAGTAGCACAAACTTATTCTCACTCTACTCTCTTCCCTCAAATGTGATCCTTGCATGTGTCAGTGCAAGGCACACACCAGCCTTATGGTGGGCAGGAGACTCCTGGAGAGAGCAGTAACTTTTCTAGAGGGTATTATGCCCACCTAACTCTTTTCCTTTCCATCCAAAGAAAGCAATTCATCCTGGTGCTGGATATGAAGGCATTTCAGAGTACAAATCAGTCGTCTATTACCAAGTCAAGCAGCCGTGTTGGTACGAGACAGTCAAGGTGAGAAGGTGCCATTTGCCCCGCCATTCTGTATTAGCCTTGTTTAAATTCCTCTCTGCTCGTCACCCACACATCATTCCTACCTATCCTGAACTTGAGTTCCTGTGGTGTGCAGTGAGAAAGGAATCTGTAGTTATAATTCTGGAGAAGAGCATTTATCTTTAGTAAACTCAGCTCGCTTAAATAACATTCTCATTTTTAAATGTGTCGAAACTGGAATAAAGGAAAGTTGTGGTTCTTCCAGGCTGCCAGGGTGGCCCAAACCAAGTGGAAATTTTCACCTCTGCAGACTGTTACTTTTTTTTTTAACTTGGCCTTTGACCAGGCCTCTTTACAGTTTAACTGTGCGTATTAGAAATTCCAAAGTGCCTTTTAGGTCCGTCATCTCACAGGAGGCTCACCGTAGCCCTCTGGCTACAGCAGTCAGGTGTTGTCATGTCTGCCAGCTGCTTAGGTCCCAGGACGCCAAGACGTTTAGCGACTTCCCCAAACCCCACAGCTGCTTAGTGTCAGACTTGAACTGGGGCCCGCTTTGGAGTGCCCGGCCCCACCAGCTCCTTCTGCCCGTCAGGGTTTTTATGAGCTCTTTCACAGAAAATGCCAAAAAGATGCTCCATTCATATCACATTTCATCGGCGACCATTTTAACACAATTTTAGATACATCCAATGTTTTGAATTACCGTGTTTATATGAAAAAAATAAATCTGGTCCTCAAGCAACAGTGTTGTTTCATTTAGCATCGGCCTGGGTTGTTTTCTTGCTGATCAATATTAGAACAGAATGACAAGCAGATCCAGTGTGTGATTTGCCACAGTTTGCTTAATTGATTGCCACAGTTGTCAGCCTTTTTATTGCTTTGTGTCACCATTTTCCTTGTCCCCAGCATTCTGCACTTTTTTTTTTTAAAGATTTATTTATTTGTGCATATAGAACTGGGGTACAGGCCAGAGGCGCAGGGGTGGTGAGAGGATTCACCAGAGAGCAGAACAGGCAGATCGGCAAAATACACTGCTGAGGGGAGCAGGAGGAGGGTCAGGAGAGGTCTGCCACGCCATGTGGTCACCTCCAGAACCAGGGATCGAACTCGCACTGATGCGGCTGCTGCTCACTTGCAGTGCTGCTCTCTAACCCATGGCACTACCGGGCAGGGACCATTCTACGCTTTCATTCTGTTTTAAAGACCCTCACCAGTACCACATCAGTAGTGTCTTACAACCTGAAATGTCCTGTGTAGATTTCTTTTTCCTGTTTCATACTTAAGAAAATACTAGAAATTTGAAATATCTTGGAATATGTCTATTCTCAGGATCTGAAAAATAACAGATGATCTCCTCTTGAGATTCTTTTGGTTTGAAATAGCTAACCTTCCTTTGAGTAAAATCTCATGTTAAGACTTACTCTAAAGTAATGAGTGCTATGGTGAGAAACTAAAAGCGAACCTGGTTCTATAAAATACTGTGAGTATAAAATACTGTGTATATATACCTACACATAAACTATTATCTATATTAATCATATACAAATGATTAATTACATATAACTATTAATATATTACAAGTATATGATATATTGACTATAATTATATCTTACATGAATACATATTACATATTGTATATATATATCTATTAATTATATAAACTATTAATTCCTTATTTTATATAGGTATCCATTGCTATAGAAGAAGTCACCCGCTGCCATATAAGATTTACCTTCAGACACAGGTCATCTCAAGAATGTGAGTATTAGGAGGTCTGTGACATATTTCCATTTAAAAAAGTATCTACAATTGGAAAAAAGTATCTATTATTGCTTGACAGCTTTTGTGCATCTGGAGAAGATACTTGGGAACTAGATTCTTGGCATCTTTATTTCAGGATTAATTGGTGCCAAGGAAAGCAGAAAGACAAATATTTCTAGCCTTCCAAGAACTGTTTATCATTTATACCAGAGTTTCCCCCCAAATGTTCTGTGAGTTATATGCTATGAGGATAAAATATGTTCTGTGAATCCTAAGTCCACTGAGATGCTAGCAGAGGATCTATGATGAAAAGGATTTCACAGTCAGTTCGGTTAGAAAACGCTGTGTGTTGTCTCCTCCCAGACACTGTTGAGAATTTTATATTCCTACAGCAAGAAGACAGCTTAATCTGTTAGCCCCAAGTTTGAATAATTTTTTCTTTAAACATTATTCTGAGTCTTAGATCACAGTTCATAAGATGTTGTTCTCAAATCTGAACAAAGAAATTTGATAGCATCTCTATGATCAATTTAGGAAGTTGAGCAAGTAAACAACCAATTTACCTCTGAAAAGTATGAGACATGCTACCTCAGAAACAAGCACACAGGACTTATCCCTTCTGGGCATTTATGCATCAAATTTCCTACATCCTCGTTGAGACTCGATCGTGAAGAGTGATGGTAGAGAACTGTGTTTGACAACGACAAAGCAGACTCAGCAGGACTGACAAGGGAGCAGTGGGTAGAATCATAGTATTAGCTGCCCCTCCTGTAGTTCAGCATAGTCTAAAGCCAGCAGTTTCAGACAGCAGCCACATAATGCTAAGAAAACACTTACAAAGCACTACGTGAAACTCTAGTTATACACTCTTTTATGTATAACCATAATAATCTAACAAGGTTTATTCTACTTTTATCCAAATTTATATATAGCAAAACAGAGATAAGCAATGTCTGCAAGTTCACAGCTCTAGTAAGTGGCATCAGATACCTTAGCAGTCTGATTCCAGGTGGACCTGAGCCAGATCATGGTGGATAAAAGCTATATTGAGGCAGGTTGCAGGGCCATTTGAGGGTAGTGTGGTCGTGTGGCGTATGGTTATAATAGCTTTATCCATAATATCTTCCCCATTGGACATATCCAGTGGCATCAACAGAAGAATGGATAAACAAATTATAGTATAATCAGTGGGGTGCTCTTCAGACCGTTAGTTTCTGAGACTTTGAGAACAGGCCATGAGCTCCCCCCGTCATAGCATCCAAGTAAGGGATACCTGAAGACCAGGAGATCCTCTGCTTACCTAGGAAGCTAGACTCTCCTCCTTAAATGCTGCAGGATACAAATACCCACACCTCCTTGGCACCTAGGCCAATATTTGGAAGGATGAGAAAGGGAGAGGCCATAGATAATATTATAAACCTTAGTGTATAATAAATATTTCACTCAGTCTATCTTACAGCAACAGAATTAGGATATCTCCTGCATGGGGTTTGGAACAGCGCAGTCAACCTGATATGATATGACTTTGGAACTCGTTCTAGTGTAGTAGTGTTGGGTGAAAAAAGACGTTGACAGGGAGAATTGTTAGGAAGATCACACATACAGAGAAGAGATGAGGGTGGCCTGAACACAGTTCAGAACAGAAGGGATGCAGAGAGAAAAACACTGGCTCTGGAGGTGTTTAAGATAGAGAGGTGGAGTCGGTACCCACATTTCTGATTGGGATGATGGGGTGGATGATGGTCTCACCCATATGTGAATGTAGGAAAAGGAAGGTACGGAAGATTTCATCTTGGGAAATATGTCGTTGGAGGAATCTGTGACAGTCACAGCATATATGACCTATTGTGTCCTGATGAACTGTGTTAATGAAAGCATGACTCAACAGCACACCCCACAGCAAGACGTGACTCAGCCAAGATAGCCTTCATTTTCTGGTTTCTTTCTGCTCTGCTCAGACATATATTTCTGTCTTTTCAGCCAGAGATAAATCGGAGCGAGCATTTGGGGTGGCCTTCGTGAAACTGATGAACCTGGACGGCACCACTCTGCAGGATGGGAGGCACGACCTGGTGGTGTATAAGGTGCTACTGACAAAGCCAGGCTCACAAAAGACTGGAGAAACGTGGCTCCTCTGAACTGACTCTTAAGGCTTCCTTTAGTTTTGCATATATAAACATCAGAAACTTCTTCCAAGTTATAGTGTATAGCTGTCTAAGTGTATAAATTCTAGAAACCCAGATGGCTATGGTCATACCCCCTACATTTCCTTTCTGGAAAAGGCAAGTTGCATTGTTGCTCAGCCTCCTAAGAGGCATCTCTGCTCATAGGCAAATAGTGTCTGTGGTGGTGACAATCAAGGGCCACCTTCCTGCCTTCCACTCTTGATGTCATGCTGTGCAGTGTGGCCCATTGCTGTCGGCCTTGGTTAGAGCACACCTGGTGTGGTAGGAAGTGGTTTTCATATCATCGGAGCCAGGCGTCATTTCTGTGCAGTGGAACCTCGTCTCCTTCCCTAACAACTGTGTCTACATTCCTCCCTTCTAACTGCTACAGGGCTATTGCTTCTACTGAGATTTTAGCATCTAAAGAAAATAGATGCTGGAAGGCCTCATTTATCCAACAATATCACAGAGTTTTTTTGAGATGCATCTACCTGATGTTCATTTTTCTTAACGACTCCATAGTGTATAGTCTTACAAATCACAGCAACTTAATTCTTCCCAAGCAAGCCATCAGCCCATTGAAGTACAATTGAGACTAGTCACTGACTCAAGAAAGTGAACTCCAAACTTATTCTTTATTACATCTACTTACTTACATTAGAGATAGGAATTTTCTGCTTTCTAGTTTATAACTTACTCCACTTTCCTTCAATGTTGAAATTATTTCTGGGTTCAAACTCTGGACAAGTATCACAATGTCCCAGAGTTGGAAAGGATCTACGCCTAACTTAATCAACCCTTTCTTATGCTGGAAATGAACGGTGCTCACAATAGAAACGACTTTTCTTGACCTGTCAGAGATTTTGTCCATCATTTGGTATTCTAACCATGCTTCATTTTCAGGGTGACAACAAGAAAATGGAAGACGCTAAGTTCTACCTCACCCTTCCTGGAACCAAGTTAGAGATGGAAGAGAAAGAGCTGCAGGCATCCAAAGCCCTGAGCAGCTCTGCTGCAGCCAAGGACAGCACGAAGGACAGCTTTCAGGTTGCCACCCTCATCTGCTCCACAAAGCTCACCCAGAATGGTAGGTGTGGGCCGTTGTGGCATGAGGACTTACCTTCCGGGCTCTGTCAGGCTGTGGACCACAGGTCCATGTCTCCTGAAGAGAGCGCTAGGTGTTTTGGATTCTACCCTCTGCTCTTCAACGGATACTGTGGCTGATACTAGCCAAATAGCTGAGCTCCTTTCTAGATTACGTTGTCTCTTTCATATAGGATAAAAACTGTTTGGGTTCTGTGTGTGTGTGTGTGTGTGTGTGTTTGTGTGTGTTTACCATCATATCATACTCCTTTAGAGAAGCTAAAAAATTCAAAAGTGTTGTGTTTCTTTCTTTCAAAATAGCAAAGAACTCTAATAATGTCTTGTTTATAACATATGTAACAAGAGATGGCAAAAAGGGACAGGAAATTGGCAAGGAAATCCCAGTCTCCCACCCAAATGGGTCTGGTGTAGAGTAGAGACAGTCTCTTGGTAGAATTCCATTTGTCCCCAGTTTAGTTCCCTCTTCCCTTTTTCCCCCGAAGCAGTCAAGACATTTCCATAAAATTGACTGCTGAGTATTGAGTAGGGCTCCGTTTTGGTCCTCTTTAACATCTCTGCTGTCAGCTTTAACTTCTCTAATGTACATCATGGCATTTGCTCACCAATACCAACTTCTTGTTTATTTAAACTATGTAATATATAATGAGTCCTGCTGAGCAGCGTGAGCCAAGAATCAGCTGCCCAGGGGACATGCCTGAGAAATTCCGTATCTCACCTGCTGTATAGGGGATCCATTCCTTTGGCCTTTTAGAAGATTTGGTTGAGGAACCTGGAAAGGGCTGTGCCTTAGGGAACTGCAAAACAGACAAAACAGCTTGGGTATCAGGTACACTCAAGGATCAGGTGTTGGTTGAGCCTTAGAAACGGTTAGTATTGTTTGTTTTGATGAATCACAGTTGGCTAGAGAATAAGGATAGTATTTCCACCTGGACAAGTGGTTATACTGAACAGAGCGAAGCTCAAGGCTGATAGCTATGGGAAAGTGGAAATACACGCACCAAAAATTAATCCAGAAAGAGAAGGTGTAAGCGTGTAAACAGTGAAAAGATCCTTGGTTGCAAAGGGAAAAGAAGAGGTGAATTGGTAGAGCATTTACTCATCATTAGGTCAGTAAAATTAGGCTATGTGGTGCTATAATAGGTGCATGGATACACGATCTTTAACATTTGTCACAGCCCACAGAACATTCCATGCAGTGAACCGCATGTAAAGTACGGACGGGTTCATAAGTTAGGTGGTACTGGCTCTCAGTTACACCAGATGCGCCAGCTCATGCAAAATGTCAGTGCCGGGGAATCTGGGGAGAGCTGAGGGATAGATGGGAAGGCTCTGTATGTTCTGCTTAAGTTTTCTGTAAACCTAAATCTGCCTAAAAAATGAAGTTTCCTCATTTTACATAAAGCCAGAAAACACTGTGAGCTTCATAGAAGACATGCCACAGTTGTATTAGCCACGACACCATAGTAATCAGCCCATGAAAAACTGCTGATATGGGATTAAATGGTACAATATTTATGAAAGATTTTGTTGAAGGTGTATCATAAGCTTTTGATTTATTCAGAGCCTATGATCCAGGAATTAGACATTAGAAAATGGAAATGTAGTCAACAATGAGAAAAAGGTACAAAGATTCATATTTACAAGTTTATTTATAAATTATATTTTCCAATAGTAAAATAGTGATTCAGTTCAAAATCCTGTAGTTCAGATTAATTTAAGTTACATAATGATATAATGATTTTATATATATGTGTGTGTGTGTGTGTGTGTGTAGGTAGGTATTGTACATATACAATACCTGTATCACATACATGCAATATATATCAATAGCTATTTATGTTATGTATATATATTATATAATGATAACATGCAGCTGTCAAAAAAATTGAAAACATAGTCAAAAACATGAACTTTTCAAAAACTGTGTGGCATACAACTCTAAGAGTGAAGCCAATTGCCTGGTTTCAAATTCAAGTTCTGCATTAATAGTGGCTGAGAGATCTCTTGATCTCTTTTTGCTTCTTTAGCTTCAAAATGGGGGTAGTAGTATATATTTCAAAAAGTGAAGCAAATTTAAGTAAGTAAAAGCAAAAGAACAGCATGTCATCAGACGTAGAAAACTACATAAAGTATTAAAAGCTAGAACTACATAGAAGCTATTGCTAGCGTCATCATCCATACACAGAAAAGCTCCCAAAATTTGAACACTTTTTATTTTGATCACTCTTTTTTGGTATTTTCCAAATGTGTAACTATGAAATGTCAAATGATATATTTAAAAATATGGTAGGAGACAACACAAAGCATTAATGTACTTGGGAAGGGTACAGTCGAGAGGAACAGCCATTCTCACATACCCACTAGGTTAACCTCCCCAGAGCCTAGAGTTCAAAGAGCAAGCACCAGAAGTTTGGAAAGTAACAATGGCGCGCAGAAGGAATTTCTGCTAATGATAGCCATATCGATACACTCTTCTCTTAGCAAGAAATTTAGTGTGTCTGGGCCCACACCTGAGGGAGGAGGCCCTCTACTTCCAAAATACTAACAGCAGTGTGAGCCAGTGTTGCTACAGGAACAAAATTACTTTTAAAAAAAAACTTCCTAAGCTTATTGACAGTAGCAAGACACTTGATCTGCTGTAACATATGTCACCCATCTTCGGGATGTTCTACGCCTGTGCTGTCTCTCTGTGGCAGCCACAGCCTCTGGTAACTTGTGAAATTTAAATTAGTAGGAGTAAATCAAGGCGGAAAGATGGGGAGGACAAGAAAGACATCGTGCGCATGGTAGGAAATGGGGCCTCCCAGACACAGTTCATGTGTTTGTGCTCGTCTTCGCTGCCGCAAGTTATAAAAGCCAACTTAATTTATTCTGAGGAGGAAGAAGCTGAGGAACATGAATAAATCACCAAGTGTATCAGGGTGTTTTCTGATCCAGAGAGTGGCTGTGCGCCTCTCAAACAGCGTCCATGACAAAGGCGTTCCCCTTAGCCTTAGGAGGGCTATTCAGACTTAAAAGGTTAAAAGCCATTGACCTTTGGTCCACTTTATTATTTTTTTTTCAAAATGAGAACAGACTGATTTGATGGGATCATTTGCTGCTGGCCCATGTGAGCACTGAGAATAGATTTGTTGTTCCAGACAAGGAGAGAGCAATTCCGGTCCCTCAGGAGTGGGGCCCCTATGGGGGGAGAGAGAGAAGGGGAGGCTGTTAACAGTCAGCATCTTGTTTAACTCCCCAACACTGGCCACAGGAAGCCTCCAACTTGGCCATTATTAGCTTCACTTTATTGAAAATTGAGTTAAAGTGCTCATATTTTGCGTAAGCTCATTAAGTGGTTGATTGGGTCTGAACCTAGACATTTATCACTACAAAACATATGCTATCCCTTGAAGTCTTTCTTTATTTTAAATTTCACGATGCTTGATCCTCTTCCAAATTCTCTAACCTAACTTGGGTGTTGGTATTCACAGTATCTGGATTCTTACATACTTCAGATGGGAAAGTCAATTAGGACTACTTGGGATAACATTTGGATACTGTCCACAGTGCTTGATGATGGTCCTGCCTGATGAACCAGTTCTGTACCCCAGAGAGCTGGTAAACCTGGGTACCATGGACATGGGAGAATGTTTTGGCAGAATTGTTTGTGACAGCACAAAAACTAGAATCCCAAATGTTTATCAACAATGGAATGAGTAAATTCCATTTAGTGCAGTGCACGCCATGCAATGGGATAGATGCTATTCAACAGCGAGAATAAATAGAGCCATATGCAGCAGCCTGCATGAACACAGGCACAGTAAGTTCTGGCTGTACGGTTGTGCCACCACCTCACTAGCCCAAGACCTGATCCGTCCAGTATATTCCTGATCTGAGCCATGTGGCATGCAAACATCCCTAGGCAGCAAATCACTGGGCTGGTGAGTGAATTCTTTGCAGGCACTTGACAGCAGACTTCCCAGGTCACCAATCACCCCAGTAAGTGCCTACATCCTTTTCTCTTGGCAGCAACAAGTGTTGTGAAGTAAAAGAATGGATTGGAACCATTGAGTAGCCTGTGGCAGAAATAGGAGATGGAAGATGGAAGCTGTCTAGTGGCTAAGCCTAGCACAGTGCCTGTTACATACTGAATGAATGAATGAGTCGAAGAATTCTATCAAGCACAGTGTCTTCACTGTGCCTGGTTCCTTCCATCCATCTATTCATACATCCATTCTCTCATCAAACTGACACAGAGCACCTATTAGTGGCCTAGCACTATGCTGGGGTGTCAGAATGAATGAAGTGTGCTTCCTGTCCCCAGGGGATTCAAAGCTGTAGGAAGGATGAAAGAGTATACTTATATGAAAGAGTATGCCAAGTATACCTTTATGATTCCAGAAGGAATACAGTTTGAGATGGGTCTTGAAGTATAAGTATGAGCTTACAAATAAATGCATAGAGTTATATAATTCTGGGCAATTCAGATAAAGGGGAGACTCTATGCAAAGACACAGAATTATTTCCAAGTATGGCCACTGAAGAGTAAAAGAGAACAGTGGGTTTGGGGGCTTGCAGGAAGGGTATAGGTAAGGCCTCCCTGCTCTTTGAGTGGTGCTGGGACTTTATTCTATTGATGAGAGTCTTAGGCACTGGGTTTGGTGACTTCTGAAGAACTAGACAATATGCAAGCCAATAAAGCAAACCTCTGGGGAAATTTACTGCACTAATGAGTCATATTCATTTGCAATCATATATATACACACAAATGCATTGATCAAAAAATGTCTGTTGCTCCTTTCCTTGGGTAGTGTTCTGTGAGAAGCAGTAGCTTGATATACAAAACAGCATGATAAAAGAGCAGCAGGCAGACGCCTGCTGTTTCCCTGACTCTCTTAGCAGCTCAGTTTTCACTAAAGCTGTCAGTGACTTAAAGATCCAAAATTCTGCTCTTTTGTTTTTTTTTTGTAAATTCTTTATTTCTTTTTAAAGATTTATTTATGTTTACAGAACTGGGTACAGGCCAGAGGTGTGGTGGGTGAGAGGATTCACCAGAGGCAGAGTGGGGAGCAGAACAGGCAGATGGTCAAAGTACCCTGCTGAGGAGAGCAGCGGGCGGGTCAGGAGAGGTCTGCCATGCCATGTGGTTACCTTTGAGGTGAGGATCGAACTCATGCGGAAGTGGCTTTAGCTTCTTAGTGCTGTGCTTTAACCCACTGCGCTGCCAGGGAGGGCCCAAATTCTGCCTTTTTAATCAGCAAGCACATCCAGATTTTTCTCCTAGACCTACTCTAAGGGATACAAATCTGTTCTGCCTAACTTTGAAAGAGCATCCTATCTGATTTGCTTCTCTTTTCACTTTTTATAAGAACTTTGGAACAAGGGTTATGATGGGGAGAATCTGAGAGAATATCAATATCAAGGATTTGTTGTTTTTTTGTTTTTTTTTAAATCAGATAAATATAATTAAATTGTTTTCATCCTAGTTTCTGGGGGTTGTGTCACCTAAGGGAAATAATTCTGTTGTGCAAAATCTCAGTTTCTGCATCTCAGAAATATGTATGAATGTGATGTTTAAATAATATGTAAGTTCCCAATTCCCTTTGAATTCACCAAGACGTGTGGTGATAAGGAACAAAATGAAACCATACAGCAAACTAAAGTTAGACAATTGACTATTAAAAGGCTTTTTGGGCTAGTCTGTTGTAATGTTATTATCTGAAAAATATGAGGTCTGCTCAGATATCTTTCTATGTTCTTGGCATTAATGGTAAGCTTTTTTCTCTTTGCATATTGAAGATGACCACAGGGTTTTTCTCTGATTTAGACAGGAGACAGCAAATTAAAAGAATACACACATTAGCCACCCTTCAGAGTGGTGATTTTTTTCTAAAAATTTTTTCCCCCAGCACTGTGGGGTTTTTTGTTGTCTTTTTGTATGTTTGTTTTTAAAAGATATTTTCATTTGAATAGAAGAATTGGGGTGTTGGCCAGAGGTGCAGGATTGAGAAGATTCACCAGAGACAGCGTGGGGAACAGAATGAGCAAATGTACTGAACTCCACTGCTAAAGAAAGCAGTGGACGAGACAGGAGAGGTCTGCTACAAAATATGGGCTACTGGCCCTCCCTGGTGGCGCAGCGGGTTAAAGCACAGCACTGAGAAGCTAAAGCCACTTGAACATGAGTTCGATTCCCGCCTGCCCTGGAGGTGACCACATGGCGTGGCAGACCTCTCCTGACCCGCCCGCTGCTCCCCTCAGCAGTGTACTTCATCAATCTGCCTGTTCTGCACCCCACTCTGTCTCTGGTGAAGCCTCTCACCGCCCCTGAACCTCTGGCCTGTACCCCAGTTCTGTATGTACAAATAAATAAATCTTATAAAAAAAAATATATGGGCTACCTCCCTGGCTTGGGACCCAAATTGGCTGTCCCGGTGATAGCACAGAGACTTACCCCCTAGGGAAGCCCCTAGAACGCGTCTTGAAATTGAAATGGTGTGGCCAACCCCTCCTGATCAGTGTCTCATACTTATGGTTTGTGATCGATCTTCTAGTTGACCTGTTGGGCTTGTTAAACTGGCGTTCCAACTCTCAGAATATTAAGCACAACTTAAAGAAGTTAATGGAGGTGGATGGAGGAGAAATTGTGAAGGTATGTTTATATTCATAGTAATAACTTCACCCATTGTATCATTAGTTGGACATTTTTAATTGAACTGATGTTGCAAATAGAAAATTTATCTGCAAGAGGAAGCAAGTATGCAATTTTAAAAAGCATGCTATTTTTGAACCTACTTTGTTGAAACCTACTTTTCCCCAAATTTCTGCAGTTGGAGTTGAACTGACAGCATCAAATAACCTCTCTGTTTTTCTTATCTTCAGTTTTTGCAAGATACACTAGATGCACTTTTTAACATAATGATGGAAATGTCTGACAATGACACTTATGACATCCTTGTGTTTGATGCACTGGTAAGCCTTTATACTTATTTAAAATGTTTATTCTATAAGAGTATAGCTTTGATATTACACTATTAAGTATTGTGACAAATATCCTCCTTCACAAATATTTGTATCTCTTTGATTATGCCTTCAAGCTAAAGTCCTAGAAGGAAAATTTGAAACAATTGGCTTACATTGCCAGTCTATTTCTTTGATTTCTGTTATACCTCAATGTTGACATTCTTTCTCATTATGGAAAAAAAATGTGTGTTATATTAGAAATCACCAACCACATTAAGTCTCTTTAAATTGCCCTGTCATTTTAAAAAAGCAGAAGAATGTGGCTTGCTGTGTTTCCTGAAAGGGAAACTGAGTTCACAAATCACTGATGGACCACTGTTTCATGATTTTCAACATACAACCCAACGGACAATTAAATTTGTCCCATGAACTACATAAACACGCAATCTGTTCCAAGAGCTGAAAACCAGACAGGGATAGATGACGTCATCATTTGGGAAGGCCAGCATTGGGGCAGTGGAGAAGACTGTCATATCAAAGCAAAGCATCGTTTTCTCATTTGCGGGGTCCATGTACAAAGCTGAATTTTAGGTGAATGTGGTAACCAAGGGAGGCAGTAAATTGCTACGTTAGGCCCCTCAGTGGTTTGGAGGAACTCTTAATTCTTCAAGAACTGGCTGGAGAGTAAAGACTAAGCTGGGGGGCGGTGCCCCCAGCCGAGATTATGCTGGTCAGGTTTATGGGGAAGCCTCTAGGTTCTGGGCTCCCTGAGATGAAAGAGAACAGGAGAAAGATTCCTGTGGAACAGAGTGCATGGTGGGCATATGTGGGAGTCTCAGGCGCTCCTTCTTTGGACTCTACTGTTACAAGTGGCTCTTGTAGACGCTCCCTGGTGGTGAGAGGAGTCAACACATGAGGAAATTGGGGGGCAGAAGTCTGGTGGGGTTCAGTTATTGGAGGAACTCACAGTGTCCCCGCAGTGTCATGGGATACTCCTGAGCTGTATGCTGCAGGGACAGTGTCATTCCCCCCAAAAGCCCCTTTCCCATCCTCCTTCCTCCTGTTCCACGTTCACCCCAAGCTTTCCTGCTGTGACTGCTCTCTCTGAGATAATCAGCAGGCTAAGGCCAGGGAAACTAAGGCTAGGGGTGTTTTCTCCTGTTGGTTTCTTCACAGGATGTAGCACAGTGCCCAACATAGCTGACTTTCTATTTGTGTTATATTAAAAATAAACACCTGAGACTTTTACATTAGGTCTGAACAGAGAAGAGCAAATGCTCCAACATTGAGGAAGAAAGAAGAGAGGGCACACCCCTTCCTATTCGCAGAATCCATGGGGAATGTACATTGTTGTTATTTACATTTTTCATCTCTGGCGCAGGTATTTATTATTTCACTGATCGGAGACATCAAGTTCCAGCATTTTAATCCTGTCCTTGAAACCTACATTCACAAGCACTTCAGTGCCACTTTGGCATATGTGTAAGTAATGACACAGGGATCTGCCTGGGCTGCATTATTGGGTGCAGACTCCTCAGGCCGAGCATTGACACAGGAGAGGGACGCAGACCTAGTAAATGTGCCTTGAAGTGCAGAGCCGTGCTCTTAGCTTGCTGATTGAAGGAGGGAACCACCTAAACATTCGGTCCCTGGAAAAGGTGTTGAGTGCCTTCAAGAAGCTACAGAAGAAATAAGAACAGTGTTGGCATTGGTTAGAAGCAAGGTGCAGGACAAAGGCCTGTCCTCAGGTTCTGGATGTCCACAGGGTTAGCATGAAGCCACAGGAGACTCAGCAAGATCAGGGCTGAGAGGACTGCAGGTCTTGTTCTCGCCCCTGTATCTCCAGTGCTTTGTAGTGTGCTAATTCAGAGGAGGTGAGATAATTGAGTTTTTTCTAGAAAGGAGTGGTCTCTACCTTTCCTGTGGAGACCCTCTCTCCGTTGGTTTATGAGTCCCACTCAGAGGGAGCACCTTGTGCTTCTGCTGTTCTTGCCCTTGCACACTCTGCTCACCACAACCCTGTGTGTGCCTGCACCACCCCCTTGCAGTCCAAGGCTTTTCAGAGCAATGTGATAAAGAGTGACAGGAATGTAGAGATTGGCGTGATCTTTTTGAATATAGGTTACATCAGATTATCCCAGTGGCTGTCGGCTGGTCCATCAGGGTAGCTGCTAACCTGACCTGTCAAGTCAGACCATTGACCCCTGTGTCCTTTTTCTCAACCAAACAAGGATATTCTTAATATTATTTCAAAGGAGATCTAGAAAGGTAAAAAACAACAACATGAAGAGGTGTAGCATAAAAGTTGGTGTAGCATAATCACCAGCAAAATAGCACAATGTGTAAGATGCCCTCTAGACATTAGCAGAAGCAGTAGACATACCAGCAATAGCTTCTTTCACCAATAACCTGACTCTCTGAGTAGTGGTGAGGTGCAGTGAGGAATCTTGTCAGTGGATCTTCATTACTCAGAACCAAATACAGCACTCAGGTGTTAGTGATTGGGACCTGGTCAGCTTTACATGTTTCTTGTGGAATGTTCTTAATACTAGGCAAACTCAGTTTCCCGCCACAGTGCAAGTTAGCATGAGAATAAGACAATGCCTAGTGGAAGATTAAAGTCCCAGAGTCCTTTCATCTGCTGAGATGCCCAGAACCATGAATGTGCTAGTCAGGTGGATCCAGAGTCAGAGCAAGTGACATTCAGTGTGGTTTTCATCTGGCCCCTTCTTTAAGGACCCCAAAGGGTTTGGCCAGATTGCAGGGCATTAGGATTCTGTTAGGTGGCTAGTTAGGCAGATAGTTCCTCCCTTACAGGCACAGCTGATATACATACATACCAGAGATGAAAATCCTTGCACTTTGGATCCTTGAACTCTTTAATTTCTTGATCCTTTTTTAAAAATTCTAGTAAGGGAAACCATCTTCCAAATGAAAGATTAGCTCCAAACCTAGACTGCACTGAGGAAACTAAAGTTTGAAGTACTTAATTTCCTCATTCAGGTATACTCTAGAAGATCTTATGGTAGTTGTGATCTGCTCACTATCAGCCAAGTTCCCTTCCCATAAAACCCCAAACCTCAGAGTGCACTTTGCTCCATTGACATTTTTTTCTCTCTCTCTCTCTCTTTAGGAAGCTCTCCAAGGTACTGAACTTATATGTGGCAAGTGCAGATGACACTGAAAAGACGGAAATGCTTTTTGCTGCTTTGAAAGCCTTAAAGTACTTATTTAGATTTATCATCCAGTCTAGAGTACTCTACCTAAGGTAAGGATAACAGCAGTAAGATGCTTCTTCTCTTACTTCATTTCTTTCGAAGTTTTCTTTAATGTTTATGTTCAACTTGTGAGCAGTTGGGTTATGCATGGAGTTGCTGAATTTCAGAATTGAAGATGGAAAACTAGGAAACTTTTGGAAACCGTCCATGTGAAGTCCTTTCAGATCAATGGAATTTTCAGAGCAATAATAGCAGCAAGACTTAGGGATCCAGGTGATTAAAATGTGTAGCTTCTTGGAAGCCTTTGTTGGTGACAAAGCACTAGGGAGGCAGGTCCCTGTGGCAGGATTGTATTTGATACAGTAAGGGGCTTCATGGCAATGTTAGATGCATAAATATAGGATCACGAGCCACTGTTGGTGATAGAGAGGACGGAGACAGATGTTTTTGGGGAAACAATACCTGCCTTATGTGTTTCTTTGTTGAAACCATGTTTAGCTACCTTTGTTGAAACTAAACCATCAAGATAAAATAATTCCTAGCTTGCATTCCAAAACCAACAGCTCATTAAAAGAAAAAAAGGAGCCAAGAAATAGGTAAAAATATCCATAACCTCAGTGCCATCCTGACCCTTCAGGATGTTCAAATAAACATTTCAGTCAGAAGGTAATACATTTTTTAACACTTTGTATATTTTAGAAACCATAAACAAATGAAAGGTAAGCAATTAACCTGCAAAACAGCATGGTGAAATCAAAATGTAACTTTACTGATTAAAGACTCATATATCAACAAAAGAATAATAAATATCCTTCTATAATAAAAAGCAAAACCATAATTTGCAAAAGAAAAATATATACAGTCAGTTAAATTAAAATTTAAAATTTCTTAAAAGAAATACTTACACTCACTATAAAAATGCATACACACATACTGTCTCTACGTATGTGGTGGCCCTTTGGTATGTTCTAGGGTTTGCTTCCAGGATGTCTGTGCATACCAAAAACCTGGTGCTCAAATTCCTTATATAAAATGTAGTATTTGTGGATCCTCCCTGGTGGCCCAGTGGGTTAAAGTGCAGCACTGCAAGCGAGCCACAGCCTCTTCAGTTCGAGTTCAATCCCCAGCCACAGAAGTGACCACATGGCGCAGCAGACCTCTCCTGACCCATCTGCTGCTCCCCTCAGCAGTGTATTCCATTGATCTTCCTGTTCTGCTTTTCACTCTGTCTCTGGTGAAGCCTCTCACTCACTACCCCTACACCTATCGCCTACATCCCAGTTCTGTATGCATAAATAAATAAATCTTTAAAGAAAAAAATGTAGTATTTGCATATAACCTATAAACATCTTCCTATACACTTTGAGTCCTTTCTCATAGCAGCTAACGCAATGTAAATAAATAATATGTAAATGGTTATTGTATTTCTTAAGGATTAGTGGTTAGAACAATTTCTCTGTGTTCTGTACAGACACAGCCCCATGGTAGACATAACTACCTGGTACAGAGTTTCAGTCTTTGGTGGTTTAAATTGCAGAAGCAGATACAGAGGGCTGACTGCATTGGAGAATGTTTGTCCTTGGATGAGACTGGACAAACGTTGTGGTGATGGGAGAACCACAGGCACTATACCTGAGGAGAGAACTCAATACTGTCCCAAAATTAATAATGGTGTAAGAAAGTATTCATTTACAAATGAGCTTTGAAAAAAAAATTGATCCTGTGTAGTAATACTAATAGCTATATAAATCCTTAAGGACAGGAATTTGGCACTGTAAACAAAAAGAAGAAAAATACAAGAAAATATCATTTGTTATTTCCTCTGCAGCACCCCCATACCCCACACACACCATATATCTCATTAAAGAAAAGCAGGTAAAAGGCACAAAATAATGTAAAAATAAACTATTATATTATTTTTTAAAAAGAAAAAGAAAAGCAGGTACTGGGAACAGCTCCTGTGATCTGTCTTCTCCCATTGCTTAGCTCTGATGGACACAGCAGTTTTCTGGCTCTGTAGGGAACACAGATGAAATGTTACCTGGTCTGCACCCCACCATGGCCATGGGATGGGGATCTAAATTCCCCTCCTGAGCTCCTTACTGGCTGAGCTTGACCTCAGGGTTGCCATCAGGGGAGCATTTAAATTGTGAACTGTGCTCCATAAGACATTAAGAAACTTGACTAAATCCTCAGTCTCATCACATTAATCTATTTTTTTTTAAAGATTTATTTATTCATACAGAACTGGGGTACAGGCCAGAGATGCGGAGGGTGAGAGGATTCACCAGGGACAGAGTGGGGAGCAGAACAGGCAGATCGACGAAGAACACTGCACTGCTGAGGGGAGCAGCGGGCGGGTCAGGAGAGGTCTGCCACGCCATGTGGTCACCTCCGGGGCAGGCGGGAATTGAACTCATGAGGAAGTGGCTTTAGCTTCTTAGTGCAGTGCTTTAACCTGCTGCGCCACCAGGGAGGGCCACATTAATCTATTTTTTAAGCCACACACTTAGGATACCAGCTATTATTGCTCTGGCCACTGGTTACCTAGCAGCAAATGAGACAAGGTTCCTGCTGTGATGGGGCTTGTGGGTTACAGAGAGATTATCCAGGCAGATAGTAATGGAAGAAACCCCTCTGACCAGTTCAGATGAATGAAGCCTGCCAGGGAAGGTGTGATATGATGGTCACAGGCATCCTACTTGAGCTGAACTAGTTACAGGAGGCCTCTCTGATCACTGACACACTGGGAATATCTCTTTCCAGTCCCTTCATGCTTGAAAAATGCATTTCAGGATGGCCCCATTAGTGGCAGAGGGGTTAGAGTCTCAGCGAAGTGAAGCTATCACCAGCCCCTGCAGCATGAGTTCAATCCCCAGCCAGGGCGCGGGCAGACCTCTCCTGACCCGCCTGCTGCTCCCCTCAGCAGTGTATTTCAGTAGATCTGCCTATTCTGCTCCCCACTCTGTCTCTGGTGAATCCTCTCACCCCTTCCACCTCTGACCTACACTCCAGTTCTTCTATGCATAAATAAGTAAAAATAAATCTTTAAAAAATTACATTTCTGTTGAAAAATCTGCTGATAGTCTGGTTGGCAATCCCTAGTACGTTATTACATTGTTTTCTTTTGATATTTTTAGTATTCTATCCTGATTGTTGGTTCTTAACAACTTTATTATTAGGTGTCCTGGTGTAGGTCTATCTGGTATTATTTTGTTTGGAACTCTTTGGTCCTCTTGGATCACAAATTCTGGTTGGTTTCCCAGAGTGAGATTATTTTCAGTGATTATTTCTTTAAATAGGTTTTCTATTCCATTCTCCTCTTCTTTGCCTTTTGGATGCCCATGTTATGGATATTATTTCTTTTTAAAGTTGCCCCAGAGGGCTCTTTGACTGTTTTCGTTCTGTAACTTTTTTTCTCTTATCTTGTTCCATTTTATTTTATTTTACATTGTTTGTTCTCCAGCATTCATTCATTTTCTCCATTGCTTCAGTTTCCCTACTATTAAGACCCTCGATTGTATTTTTAGGTCAGCTATGGTATTGCTTAGCTCCATTATTTCTGATTGTAGCAGTTTTGTATGTTTATTGTCTTTATTCTATCAGTGCTTTATATTCATTATTCTTTCAAGTTCCATCAGCACTGCCAGGACTGTAACCTGAGGTCTCTTCTTCAGGCTCCGCAGTGCTGTCCAGTAATGGCCTTTGTCGGCCTTTTATATTCTGTCATTTGTGTTGTGTTCTTTTCATTTTGTATAGATTTTAGTAAGTATAAATGTTCAAATGTTGGTTTTGCTCTTCTCGGAGTAATTGGGAATTGGTACCATTAAAAAGTAGTAGGTTTATGGAACCTCCCTGGTGGCACAATGGGTTAAAGCACAGCACTAAGAAGCTAGCCACAGCCACTTCGGCAGGAGCTCAAACCCCGGCCTGGAGACGACCCACATGGCACAGCAGACCTCTCCTGTCCCGCCTGCTGCTCCCCTCGGCAGTGTACTTCATTGATCTGCCTGTTCTGCTCCCCACTCTGTCTCTGGCGAATCCTCTCACTGCCCCTACACCTCTGGCCTGTAGCCTCCCATTCTGTATGCATAAATAAATCTTAAACAAACAAACCAAAAAAAAACAAAAAGAAAACCAAAGATAGGAGGTCTAAAAGAGGACCAGGCAATTGGCATAAAAGGATCAGCTCCTAGAATCAAGACTATCAGGTTCCTGTTGTAAAGATTTTCTTTGGGGGTTGCGGGTTGGAACAAGTGTTTAGAAGTTCAGCCTGGGCTCAGCAGCAGTCTCCTCTGCAAGGAAGTTCAGGTGCTCTGACCTGGCTCAGGCCACAGCGTTCTGTGGTGTAAACCTCAGATTCAAGCCAGCGGCCCTAGCTCTGTGCTTTCACCTCTGCAGCGCTTCCACGGTGCACCTGCAACGCACCCAGCCTGGGGGTCTGCCCAAGCACCTGCTTATCCAGTGCAGTGCTGGCTGGGCGTTAGAGCCCTGCTGTCCGGTGTGCACAAGCCAGTAGCTGCGTGGGGGCCCTGCTCCCTCTTGTGGCTTGTACTGCCCCATTATTGCTCTAAACAAAGCTTAGAGTTTTCTGACCCCCCTTTCATTCAGTCTGCAGCTCCTATAACTTTTTCCCCCGAAGGGGTTTTGTCTTTGTTTTGGCTGCAGTGTGGCAAGTGCAGTCATCAGGGAAGCAGAGGGGGTCCCTGCTTCCTGCACATTGTGTTGTTGTGCTGAGGAAGACAGGAAAATGGGGCTCATCTGGTACTCCAGGCAGACCAGCTTCCTGCCTTTCTCCCCTCCATGCCAGAAATGCCCACTCACCAAGCAGCAGCTCTGTGTTAGGTTTTACACACGATCATTTTCCTGCTTTGACCCCAGTAACGGTAACTTCCCACCCGTGGGGCTTCTGCCTGACACCCCCGTCCAGTGCCCTGGGCCTTTTCTTCACGCAGCCTGGAAACCGTGAGGTGCCACTCTCTGCACAGACAGATGGCAACCTGCTCTGGAAATTTCATTAAAGACAGAAAATCTGACTGCTTTTCTCTCTTCCCTGTTAAGATTTTATGGACAGAGCGAAAATGGAGATGAGTTTAACAATTCCATCCGCCAGCTATTCCTTGCTTTCAATACGCTCATGGACAGGCCTCTGGAGGAAGCTGTCAAGATAAAGGTCAGTGCAGGGTCATCGTGTGTGATATTTTTAATGCTGTTGAAGAGGAAGTTCCGGAACAGCTTAGACGGCCGTGGTGGGAAGGAAATAAAATGAACTATAAAGCATGGAAACTTTGTGAGTTTTAGGGTGACTCTTGAGAAATAAAAGGCAAACCCCAGGTTTTACCTTTTGTGTGTATTTTGTACTTTCAAATGTGAGTTTGCTAAAGGCCGGCTACCCCGGTGGACACCGTGGGCTTCCTGGCCATTGGCTGTGGTGATGTTACAGGCAGCAGGTTTTTATTCTTCATTGTCCCACCCTGCCAGCTAGCTGACATCACCATCTTCATGATTATCAATTTTTTAATATGAAATACATAATCTCTGAAGATTTGTCCAAGAATTTTATTGCACTTTACTTTTAATGATGATGTTGTGAGGGAGACATTGAGATTTTAAACACCTCCTTAGACAGAAAATAAATTCCTACTGGGTGGTGCCTGTTAGCAGTTAAGAGAAAAAGCTGAAAGTGTGCCTGCCTCTTCAGGAGAAAGATTTAGGGGCTTGTGGGCAGCCTCGGTTTCCCTCCTATTGTAAGAACATATGTGTCTGGCTCTCAGGTGAAGATTCAGGCACAGCCACCTCTCCCAGGGGTCAAGTAAAAAATTCTGTATTTGTCCTGCTTGGTAACTGAATGTGCCTTTCGTGTCTTTTTTTTTTTTTTTTTTTTAAATAGGGAGCAGCTCTGAAGTACCTTCCTAGCATAATTAATGATGTCAAACTTGTGTTTGATCCTATGGAGCTCAGGTAAGTAGCAAAAGCATTTTCTCTTGACTGAAGCAGAGAAGCAACCCCTGTTGCGGCACATGCTGCTGTCTTAAACGGCAAGCCTTGTTTTGCTCAGTTCTGTGAAAGATATAGAAGGAGGCACAAACCTGCCCCTGAGAGAGGCTTGCACTTTCTCCAGGGGAACAAGACACACAGACATAAAATTAACTACAGAAGAAAGTACATAATGATACGCTTCCAGCCCGGCTCAGTACCTCGGGAATGCCAAGTCAGGCGCTCATGGACATTGGGGTGGCTAGTGAGAGAAGCGTCCTGTGTAGGTGGAGTGTGGAGGCTGCAAAGCAGGCATGAGCCAGGATGTGCCTTGGCAGTTCACTTACTTATTTGCTTGTTTATCTATTTGTTTATTGTATTTATTTTCTTCCGTGGCTTTTAATTTAGGGACAGTATTTGATTCCCCCCCTCAGATATTGTGCCCATAATTGTCCCGCCACCACAGCACCCCTGCTCCATCACCACAGTCCCTGGTGTTCCTCCCTTGTTGTGACTCCGCCCCTCCCCCCTCCCCTGCTGGATGCTCAGATCTCTCTCTGGTCAGCTTGCACGTTTTGTATTTTTTCCTGGCCCTTTGGTTTCTCTATGTTCTACATGTAAGTGAAACAATCAAAGATATATATGTTTCTTTCTTAACGGTTTCACTTAGCACAGTCCTTTCTAGCTCCATCCATAATGCCACAATGGCATGAGTTTGTCTTTTTGATCCCTGATTAGTACCCCATGGTATATATAAACTATATCTTCCTTGTACAAAATGAAGAATGAGGTAAAAAATAAATAAATATATATATAATTTTTTTTTTACAAACACAATTTTTTTTTTCTTATGGCCAATGTGTATTTCTAAATGTACCCCTTGAAGGAAGAGGAGAAAGGGACTAGGGTGATGGATCATGGGTGATGTGGTAATAGGAGTTTATGGGGTCTGCCCCTGAGGGTAGAAATAAAATATTGTAAAAAACTGAACAATGACCCTTGTGGTGCAACGGGTTAAAGCACCGCATTATGAAGCTCTACAAAGCCACTGCAGCACGAGTTCAATCCC
>NW_004567119.1:19706777-19724237 GCF_000260355.1 Condylura cristata | reverse complement strand
GAGGCTGGTTTGCAAAGCAGCAGTATGGGTAAGCCCTCTAGTGAGCAGTCTCTGGACTCTCGGGTCATTTGGGAGAGAATTCCAGGTAAAACCCTCCATGGCCAAAGCTCAGAGTGGTGGGAGTTGTATAATGATTTCCTTCACAGTAGGAAAACACTGCTGGCCTTCCTTTTGCAGTGAGCTCTTCTGCAAGTTCATTCAGAGCATTCCTGACAACCAGTTAGTTCGCCAGAAACTCAACTGCATGACCAAGATAGTAGAGAGCAACCTTTTTCGGCAGGCAGGTAAGTCTCCACCGAAACTGCTGCTTACTGAGATTCCAGTCTTGCTACTTCTTCAGCCAGCACTTGGCTGTAAAAATAAAAAATGTCAATAATGTCCTTGCCAGTGTTTTGTTGGTACTTATGGACCTCCTGGGAAACCGGTTTTAAAGAGAAGTTGAAATCATTATTTCTAGTAGTTTCTAAAAGAGCAAAGTCACATTTTTTTTTAACCTTTTATTGGGACAACCGTGTTTCACTGATTGGACATCTTGGTCTTCAAACTAGGAACTCGAGAAAGTAACAGACAAGCAGGAAAGTGGGTCCTTTTGGCAATGGTATCTTCTTCATCTGTGCTTACTGGTGCCTGTAGCAGGGGCCGAGGGGAGCGAGATGCCAGTGTGCTGACCCAGAGACTCCCTCAACTCCAGGCTTAGTTAGGTCACCTCCATAGCCGGAAATCAATCACGATGAAAGTATTTTTACATCAAGGAGATTGGCAAACATTATAAATCAGAGCATTTGGGGAGGGAGCCATGGCAGCATACTGCTGCTGTGCCGAGCAGGTAGCAGGGTGGGGAGGAAGCTTCTAGCATTGATTCAGTAACTTTCACTTTGGAACTAGAGTGTAGCATGGAGCTGTTAAGTCTTAAATCACCATGCCCCTTCCCCAAAGTTGATAAAGGGTGAGAAGGTCGATACCTCACTGGCCTGGCAACCCAGGGAGCCTCTGGGGAATCCACAGGTCAGGGGGTGTCCTGACGTTTGCATTTCATGGAGGGCGTGAGGGCTCCTCTGAAATAGGGCAGGCTGAGTGGGTGGGTGGTGGCAGACCCTCTGGGCTTTGCCCCAAAGTAGTGTTGGAACAGTGGACAAATGAGTGACCTCTCATGCGCGCTTCCTTTCTAGGGAAGCAAAGATTTGACTCAGTCAGTGGCCTCTTTGGATTCTGATATTTTCTGACCCCATGCATTTGTGCTGAACACTTTCAACTGTGTTGAAGTAGCGTAAAATGATAGTGAGTGTTCCTCAGTAGAAATCATCATATTCCAAAACCTCTCAATATACCGGGATAATCTACCCCTGAGGATGTTGAAGGGATAAATGACACCATGAAGGTTGAGCCCTTGAGCATGCGCAAAGAGTTCTCATCAGAGGAAGAGATCACACTGTTGACAGTCATTCTCTTAGTGTCCAGACTGTTATCAAAGTAATGCTTCATAATAGTAAAGATTCAGAAGGAAAACACAGTGAAAGCTACCACCCTGCTTCACTTCATGACGTCCGTGTGCCTGCACGGACACACGGTGTCTTTCTGTGGAACATATTTAAATGAATCTTGTAGATTTATAGGAATTTTTAGTAAACATTCTCCATTAGGTGGGAAATTTCCAAAAGAGGTTTTTTTTTTAATACATTTTAATTTTTTTTAATTTTATTAACATAATAGTTTATTTTTACATCACTTTGTGCATTTTTGCATCTCAGTTGTATTCCCCGTGGGCTTCCCATCACCAAATCACCCGTGTGCCATCACCATAGTCCAGTGCACTTCCCTCCCCCCACCGTTTTTGATCCCATTCCCATTCCACCCCCGTAAAATGTCTCTGGTATATAGTTGTTCACTATTATTATTATTTTCTCCCCTGGTCCTTTATACTCCTGCTATGAGTGAAACCATCCAGTATTTTTCCTTTTCTTTCTGGCTTATTTCACTAAGCATGATCTTTTCCAGCTCCATCCATGTTGCTGCAAAAGACATGTGTTTCCTTTTTTTGGTTGCTGAGTAATATTCCTTTAATATTCCATTGTGTACATGTACCACATCTGTTTAATCCAGTCATCTACTTTTGGGCATTTGGGCTGTTTCCATGTCTTTCCAATTGTAAATAAAGCAGTAATAAACACAGGGGTGCAGGTGTCTTTTCCAAAAAAGGTTTTTAACAAATCACTTACTTCCTATATCTCATTTCATCTGACTTAGCTTTCAAATATATAGGTGGCAACTTTTTAAAAGCTTAAGGAACTGTTAAATATATTAAACATTTTGTACATGTACTTGTGATCGGATCATTTTTATAGTTCCTGCAATCCAATTAAAGGGCGGAAGTACGATAGCCTGAGATCACCTCTCACCCTGGGGGAGGGGTGCTGTGCTTCCCAGCACTGAGCCCAGAGCTCCAGGCACTGACAGACTCAGAGAGAGCTGTGGGGGGAGCCAGGCGGGCCAGGAGGCTCTGTTGCTCCTGCTGAGCAGCCCGTGCGTTCTCTCTCAGAGTGCAGGGATACTCTGCTGCCACTGCTGATAGACCAGCTCAGCGGCCAGCTAGATGACCGCTCCAGCAAGCCTGACCATGAGGCCAGCTCGCAGCTCCTGAGCAACATCCTGGAAGTGCTAGACAGGAAGGACGTGGTGAGTCAACTTGTTACTGACACAGATGTCTCCACACACACACGTTGGCACACACACACTAGTCCCTTTGCTTGTGAAAAGAGTGACTCCTGGCCATGCTCTCAGGCTTGACCCAGCCGCTTAGAATCTGGGCCCTGCAGCAGGCTGCACCTGCTCTAGAGGTGATTCCACAGGCTTGTCTTGTTTGAGCCTGCTCTGTAGATCTAGGTCCAGGAGAGGCCCTGCTGCTGATAGACTTTCCTCTGCGTGTGGAGAGAGAGGGCCAACCTCTTGGTGTCCCTTCTAGAAGGACTAATCCCATCTGACCAGTGCCCACCTTCATGACCTACTGGACTCCCAAAGGTCCCAACTCCAAAAGCATCCATCTTATTAGAGGTCAGAACATTCACACTTAGGATTTGAACGTAACCATTCCATCTGTAACAGTCTCCTTCACTTGAATTTCTTGCATTTTTTCTGTCTATGCAGAAGGTGCTGAGAACTTTGTATTTTTGCTTTTCTCTTTGTACACATGGGCCTAATTGTCATGGGCAACCTGACCTGCCTAGTGTCAGGACTGAGTAACTCATGCTCGTGGGAATCCCTCCAAGAGTGTCTGTTGAGTCAGCGGCTGCCATGCGCTCAGAGAGAGTAGGGCATTCTGACTAGGGAGCCTTCTTCCCTTGCCTCCCTACGCTCATCTTTTAAATGTTGTAACTGATTATTTTCAACTGACTCCTTACATGCAATATTCTGTGAAATCGTTTTCCCCTTGTGGGCAAGAGACGGCTTTGTCAAGCAGAGCTAGAATGAGACGTAAGGGAAACTCTTCTGTCCAGGTGACACTGCTTAGAAGTGGTGATGCTTCTGTGCCTCCCGCAGGGTCCCACAGCAAAGCACGTGCAGCAGGTGATGGAACGGCTTCTGAGAAGGATCAACCGGACCGTGATTGGAATGAGCCGGGAGTCCCCCCACATTGTGAGTAGCTCTTCAAGAGACCCCACGGCCCCAGCTGCTTCTCGGTATCCTGCTAGTCTGGGGGGAGACTTTTGGTACTAGAGACCAATGATCCCTGGGCCCCCGATGCTTTGTGCTGTGCAGTACAGCTCCCTCAGGAAATATGGGCACAGGCGGGGGTGTCTAGGAGGTGACAGGCCTCCCGAATCTGGTTGATTTTGATTCTAACACTGATACTCTGTTGAGTGGAAATGATGCGGTCAGGGAATCAGAAAATGTGGAGGGAAAATCATGTGGTCAGGAGGCTAAGGAGGGGGTTACTGAGGCTTCTGTGGGTACCGAGCATAAGGCTCGTTCTTGGGGAGTCTGCTCCCAGTAAAGGTTAAGCGAGACCTGCTGCACATTAAGGCAGAGATCTGCTGGGACCTGTGTGCCCTCTGGACTCTTTCAACCATTTGTTTAAATATTTAAATTTAAATATTTTAGCTAAGTAAACTGCCTGCCTGTGTGAACAGAAAATGAGGCGCTTGGGGGCTACATGCAGCAATTCCTCTCTTTTCCCAAGTAATTGAGTCTGGTGCTCAGTGTGCGCTGCTCTGCCTGCATCTGCCCTCAGTAGGATGATAACAGTGTGGTAACACTCCCAGCTGTAGCAGAGATTAGCTGGTGTGTGTGCCTGTGTGTGGAGTGTGTGTGTGTGTGTGTGTCTGCCGTCTGTGTTTGTGTCTGTGTGTATATGCACACCAAAAACTGTTGAAGCACTTTACACTCAAATGCCATTGAAGCCTGCCACCAGCCCTGTGAGACAGCTCTGCTAGCGCCTTATTTCCAGTGAGGAAGCAAGCAAGGAGAGGTTGCCTGCCCTAGGTCTCCAGACTCCCAGGTGGTTGGGTGTGGAAGCAGCAGTCAGCCTGGCAATAACCCACGCCCTGTTGTCAGCCCTCCCCAACCCCAAGCAGCCAGCAGTGCCCTCCCCAATGTAGCTGCCATAGAGGAACCCAATACCCCAGGGCCCCTCACGCTGCACGGGCATTCGCCATGCACTGCCAAAGTGGCCGAGCCTGTGTCCCTTAACCTACGGGACTACATACACCACGGCCCTGGGTGGGGTGGGTGAGTCCTGCACACTCCTTCTCTCAGCCTGGAAAGGACATCCTTTCAGTCAGGGCTGCTGCGCACGTGTGCCCTTGGGATCTTTGTGTAGGGTCCCTGCTGAAGTAATTGGGTGGTGAATGCTGAAGTTCATGCGCTCGGATCTTGCTTGCTCGGCTGGTGGTCAGAGGAGTCCTGCAAGTGTGTGCTCCTGTTGCAGGGGAGTTTCGTGGCGTGCATGATCGCCATCCTGCGCCAGATGGATGACAGCCACTACAGCCACTACATCAGCACGTTCAAAACGAGGCAAGACATAATGGTAGGTTGTTCTCTGTGGCTCCTGCTGGAGCCAACCGTTAAATAAATAATCAACTAAACTTCATGGGTCTACGCTCCTTTTCTCAGTCACGGTGGTGTCCACGGTGATTAAAAAAAGGAAAGTGCTGACTTTCCCCTCCCTCTTTGTGATAAGATTTAAAGAACTTATAATGTGTATACCACATGGCCCTCACTCAACCCCAGAAAGGTCTTGAATTTAGAACCTCATTTAGAAATATGGGGGAGGTCATTTTTTTGATCTCGGAAAAGGTAAAATGGGGGTGGTAGTAAATTCAAACAGTTGAGCTCTAGTATTTAGGGAAGACAAAGGCTTGAGTCCTGTTTTCCAGGGTATTGGTGAGTACTTTCCTCTGTTACCTGGTAACGGAGGATTATTACCCCCTGGAGGAAATGATCCTTCTGGTGGCAGAATGCTGTGTTCAGCTAGGCCTTCTGTCTTTTGCTACTTTTCATCTTCTTACGCTGCCTTCTGACTACATCATTTGAAAGACGTTGGGAAGTGGTAGGTAAAACGAGGTCTTGGATTTACTATGAGTTGTCTTGATTATGCCATTACCATTTGCAGCTTACTTAGCTTATCTTACCGAGAGTTGGATATCAAGTGATTATGAGAAACAGAAAACTGACGTCGAAACCTAATCCTTGGCTTCAAAACTATGAATTCTCTTCCATTTGAAAGGAAAAATTAATAGGTGAACACACTTAAAATAGACAATGAAAAATAGTTAAAAGTCAAGATCTGTGTCTGTGACCTCCGGCCGGAGGAGGAAAGAGTTGAGTTTGCAGGGAACCGGAAGACTTGAGGGTAACACAGACCTGAGGGCAAACATTGCTTCCTCCCCTACGCTGTTGACCACCAGTGTGCAGACCACGAGCAGGCTTGACTCATGTCTTGGAGGAACGTTGTCGGAGAGAGAAGCAGGAGCTCCCGCCTCCCCGGTAGATGTCTAAGCTTCAGGCTATCTTAGCTCACCAGCCAGAACTGTGTGTTTGCACCAGAAAAATGGGACTAGATTTTCCCTTCAGGGATCCCAGTGGAAAGTGTTCACATATAGTAAACTAATAAAAAAGCTTTCAAAACTTTTCAGCTTTGACTTGTAGTTCAGTTGTTTTACTTCTGAGTTAATTTTTTTGCTCACAGTCCTCTTTTGAGTAGAAGTTTGCCTAATTTTCCCACTGGTATGGTGCTCTGTGTGCTGATGTTTTAGTTATTACAAACATTGGGACCCACTGCGATCTCTTTAAAGGCCATTTAGGTACTTGTATACCCAGGAAGAACCATTCCTGGAATAGACAGACCCATAACTGTGTTTCTTATTTATATCTTTTTTATTCTTTTATAAATAATAAAGGAGAATTGGACTCAGAGCTTGAGATGTTTCAGTTTTCTCCCAGTTGTCGGTGACAATTATTATGAAAATAATTTAATTTTATTTTTTAAAGATTTATTTATGCATACAGAACTGGGATACAGCCACAGATGCAGGGGGTGAGAGGATTCAGAGAGTGGGGAGCAGAACAGGCAGATCAACTGAAATACACTGCTGAGGGCAGGGGCAGGCGGGTCAGGAGAGGTCTGCTGCCCCCTGTGGGTCACCTCCCTGGCTGGGGAACGCACCTTGCCACAGTGGCTGCGATAGCCCCACAGTGCTACACTTGAACCAGTTGCACCACCAGGGAAGACCCGGTGAATTCATTGTGACAGGTCTGCTCGAATGATGGGCAGCACAAAACTAAAGGTAATATCCTCTAACTTGGAGCCCCAGGTTGTCTTCCTAACTCTCCTGCTTCCTGCTTTCTATGACCATTAGCAAGTCATTTAATTTTTCACAACTCAGTTGTATCACGCGTAAGCTGTAATTTTTTTTTGTCCCTGCCTCCTTTACCAGCTTGTATGATGTAAGAATCAAGGGCACGGTGGCAGTAGGATGCTTTGTTTTCCCTAAGTCCTTAGGGAGAATGGTGGCTTTGTGGGACCGATGGCGTGGTGCTTCTTATAAATGTGCTAGGGAGAGGCTGATGCATGTAATCCAGTATCCGCCGACCATCCCCGTCTGTTCCTGCAGGACTTCCTCATGGAAACGTTTATCATGTTTAAGGATCTGATTGGGAAGCATGTCTATGCCAAGGATTGGATGGTCATGAATATGACGCAGAACAGGTGAGATGCCCGTGGCGGGCCTGAGCCTCAGCCTGCGTGGGTCTGGTCCCACTGTCTGACCTCTGACTAGCTGTTGATCCCTTTGACCCACATCTACTCTCTGAAAGTCAGGATCTTTCTTCTTCCACCACCCCAGCTTATGTGATCCTGTCCCGACTTCACCTGGGCCCCTGCCATTCCTCCATCTGTTGCTTTCTCCTCCCATCTCTCTGCTTACTCTCCTCATTGTGCTCATAGTGATTGTCAGCAACAGCTCAGCAGTGGTCCCTTTCAGTGGCTCCAGATTGCCTCCCTCAGCCTGGCGTGCAAGGCCTCTGAAGTCTGGCCCCCAGCTCTACCTGGCCTTATCGTCACTATTTCCCCCTCTGGGTAACTTACCCAGAGGGGGAAGGTTATCCAGAGGCCCAGCCCAGCTGGCCTCTTTCCAGTCCCTGTACTGTCCTGCATGTTCAATTCTTCATGCTGATTCGCAGTATCTTCACCATGATCTCTGGTCATTGACAGGCCACCCAACCATTCCATGAGCTCCTTCTCCAGTGTCCTCTCCAAAGGAATGCATTCTGGCCTGACAGCTTCTCTGCCTTTCATTTTTACCCTTACAGACCCCTCACTGAATCTTCCAAATACTTGCTTGGGTCTTGGGATGGTCCCTACCAAGTTGTAAACTGCTTAAGATCAGGAAGCTTGTCTTTCTAGTCAAAACCTGAGCCAGTGTCCACAGTTGCTCACCCCCAACAAATACATGTGGGATGGAAAAAACTGAAACAAACATTGGAATAGTTTAAAAATTATATTAAAAGTGCTTGAAATGTTTTAAGGAGTTAAATAAAAAAAATCAATTTTATTAGGAACATCATTGTTGATTTTGATTTCTACCTGATTAGAAAAACCCCTTCTCGACTATGTACAGACTAAGGGGAAAAATGCATCAGAAGTCCTGGACTTTAAGAGAAGCACCAGGAAGAAGTACACATTTGCTCTGGGCCCAGGCTCAGAAGACTTACTGCGTTGGCTCCTTCTGTCCTAAATGTAAATGCAGCCCTGAGTGGCTCTTGAAGTCCATTCTAAAACTGACCTTCAGCGGCCTTCTCTGTGGCCGTGTTCCATCCTGGGTCTCTAAGGGGAAATCAGAAGTCCTAAATCCAGAATTGATTTAGCTTATTGTTTAACATATATGGGAAATTTCTTGAAGAGCATCAAGCCTCCATCTTTACCCAGCGTTTTCCATCTCCAGGGCTTTCCTCCGTGCTATCAACCAATTTGCCGACGTTCTCACCAGACGCTTTATGGATCAGAAAAGCTTTGAACTTCAGGTAAGCTGTGACTCGCCAAGGAGTTCTTGAGTTCTCAGCCAAAGAATGAGAATTGTTTTGTTTTTAAAAAAATCATCACAGATTTCATCATGTTCAAAATGGAAGGTCATGAGAGATTAAATATACCTATAAGCACATACAGGAAGATGTATATGTAAATATGTGCGTGCGTAATGCAGATTGGTAGATATATGCACACCCATATTTGTCTGTGTCAAAGTGGACTCAGACTGTAGAGTTCCTTGATAAGCTCTAAATTTACTTACTTTTTTGCTGATCTTTTCGGTGATGTTAAATATTTTCATTTTATTTTTTTAAAGATTTATTTTTTATTTATGCATGCAGAACTGGGATACAAGCCAGAAGTGCAGGGCCCATGAGAGGTCCCCGCCAGGGACAGAGTAGGGAGCAGAACAGGCAGATCGACGAAGTACAGTGCTGAGGGCAGCAGCAGGCGGGTCAGGAGAGGTCTGCCGCGCCTTCATAATATTTTCAATGACTGAATACAACCTGTTATATTGTTGGCCATGATTAGTTTCACCAAAATCTTAGGAACATTTATATTGTTTCCATTTTTCTGTTATGTTAAATAACACTGTGAAGGCCTGCCTTGCCTCAAATATTTTTACATACCCATGATGATTTTGCCAGGATAAAGTCGTAAAGTATTTACTATTTCGAAAGTTGGGCAGACTTTCGGGCAGATATGTATTGCCAAACTTCCTTCTATAAATAGGTACACTTCTCGGCAACTGTGTCATTTATTCCAGAAGTAAAGATAAATAGAATAGTTTGGATTTCTTTAAATGCTTAATGTTAGTATTAAGTATCAAAACTTTGGGGAATGAGTAATTGAAACAGGAAAGAAAGAGAAGTTTTCTGGATGGTATTTTATTTATCCCTGGGGAGTGACTTCCTGCCATGTGGCCCTGGTTTACTGTGGTCCTCATTCATGTGATTTTCCATCTCTTTTCACCCACACAATGCATTTTGAACAGCTCTGGAACAATTACTTCCATTTGGCAGTCGCATTTCTCACCCATGAATCCCTCCAGCTTGAAACCTTCTCACAAGCCAAGCGCAACAAAATTGTTAAAAAGTAAGTGTCCTCTTCTGTTTGCTTAAGATAGGGAAGGTGATTCTTCCAATTTATTCAGAGTAGGTATTGGGGTTTCATGGACATAGCTGTTCCAGGATGACCCCTGTTGTGAATGAGATAGGGTTTAAATGATTATTTAATAGACCTCAGATTTCCCCAGAGTCACATCTCTTTTCTCAAGCAGTTCATTCAAACAGGCCATTCATTTTCTCATCAGCCACCTATTTTATGGGATTTGTACCTGGAGAGGGGGAGAGGCTAGCAGGACTCCCATGTCAGAGAGCCCCCCATCCAAATTGGCCCCTTATCCAAATTGCAGATCCGCTGCCTCTCTCTGCTTTGATGCAGGGCTCTATCTCAGTCATTTCTGTAGAGAAGCCAAAACTAACACATCCCTGAAGAATGCCCTCCAGAGCCCTGGAATTCATAATGGATGTATATGCAAGAGTGATGAAAGATTTAGGGAAGCTTTTCATTGCTTTCATCTCAGGTCTGTTTCCAAGTTCATTGAGAGCCTGGAAATTCAAAGACTATGTAGTTAAAATTACAGTGTGTACTTAAAATAAGATAAGCCATGGAGTTAAAAAACAACAACAAACTCAGAAATTTATTATTAAAGGCTGTGAAATTTTAGTTCTGCTCCCCTTACTGGAATGTCTTGGATACTATGCAAAGTATTTTGGATACCACTACTACTATCTCCTCCCTAAAATACTGAAATTTGGTGGCTGAGAGACTGAAATTTAGTGACTGTGCTTTCAAAGATAAAAGCAAAACATGTTTTTTTAAAGATTTACTTGAGGGGTGTGGGAATTGAGAAATAATTTATTTTTAAGATGGATACCTTGATCTCATTCTTTAGAATATCTTAAAATTTTCCCCACAAATACATCATTTCTGGGATACTATACAAAGTATTTTGGATACCACTACTTCTATCTCCTCCCTAAAACACTGAAATTTGGTGGCTAAGAGATTGAGATTTAGTGACTGTGCTCTTTCAAAGGTAAAAGCAAAACGTTTTTTTAAAGATTTACTTGAGGGGTGTGAGAATTGAGAAATAATTTATTTCTAAGATGGATACCTTGATCTCATTCTTTAGAATCTCTTAAAATTTCCCCACAAGTATATCATTTCTTTAAAGAATAGATTTGTTTTGGTTGAACAGACAAAAGGGCAGATTTGATTTTAGTTAAACCCACAAATTAGTTCACATGAATTCTGATAAGTAACTAGTTGCATTCATGGTTTGGGATTTGGTCAAATAAAAGTTAACTGTAGATACAGTTCATGCAAAAATATATATTTATATGGGTTAGAATATGTGTTGAGAAATAAAAACCAATTATATGAAAGTTACTGAAATGTGAATGGATGTTTTTTCAAGACCTCTCTTAATTTCAGTAGAAGCAGCATGAACAGTAGCATCAGTAAATAAAATTGACTTCTGTCAGCTAGATTACAGAATGGGTCTGACATAGGCCATTAGAGATCATGTATGATCTGTTATGTGCCCAACATTGACTGTATATGTAACATAATCTCAACAGTGAGGTCATGTTACAGGGCACCCCAATGTGAATTGTGTTGCCTATCTGTGGGTCCTCACCCGTGCGCTTATAATTCAGTCATACCCGTGCGCTTATAATTCAGTCATACTGCAGACACACGCAAAAAGATTTGATAATGGGTTTATTTACAAGGAGAAAGGTAAAGGAACACCCCACGGGGGAAAAAAGAAATACAAGTTAACTAGACTGTCTGCCAGTTCTGCTTACTTGGACTCCACCAGCACGCTGAAAACCAATCGAGAGCCAAATGACCACCAGGCCAAGAGAGTCCCTAAGCCCCATGTTCGGTTTTATCCTAACCTGGCTGCTCAGCTCCGCCTTCACGTCCCAGCGTGCTTCTCCTTGGTATTGATGGGATTTGTAGTCCAGTACTGTAGTGGAGGTGGAGTCCATGAAATCTGTATCTCTTACAGTCAGTGTAGGCATTTTTTGAAAGATTTATTTATTTATGCATACAAGAGTTGGGGTGCAGGCCAGAGGGGCTGAGGGGAGGGTGAGAGGATTTACGAGAGATAGAAAGGGCAACAGAACAGGTGGATCGTCTGAATACACTGCTGAAGGGAGCAGCAGGTGAGATAGGAGAGGTCTGCTTTGCCATGTGGGTCACCTCTCTGGCCAGGGATTGAACTCAGGCCATAGAGTTGATGGTGCTGAGACATAATCCCTAGGCCACCAAGGAGGCCCAATTTGAGGCATTTTTGTTAAAATGGAATATTAGGAGAAATATTTAAGTATTTAAATATTTAAGAAATATTTTATTTATTTATTAATTTACTCACTCACTCATTTACTCACTCACTCACTCACTCACTTACTCACTCACTCATTCACTTACTTACTTATTTCTGAAGGCATTTCCAAAGGGATATTTTGAAAAAACTGTTGGGTGCATGTGTAAAACTTCTGTCAGCTCCGTTACAGGAGGGGTCTGCCATGGGCCATTAGAAATGGTTCCCTGGACACGTTCAGTATCGACTTTGATCCACCTATTTCCACCTCTCCAAGCTTCTAAGTGACTCATGACAAGTAGCAGAAGCCCTTGTATGTATCCTTAAGGAATTTCCAGGTGATTCTGGTTCACCGCCACCCAAGACACAGTCTGGTTCTATGTGCCTCTGCTTGTTTCTTTTTCCGTATCAGCTGCTGTAAGGAACCTTTGTAGAATATTTTTCTAATCACATCCCCCATAATGTATTAATATGCCAGATATACCTTCTGTTTGTGCGTTATATATAATAACAGTAAACTATGTTCTACCCCATGGACTAATTTTCACCCCCTGGGGACAGTGTCCCCCCCTACATTGAGATTCTGTAGTCTCCTGCTTCCCCTGGCTGTAAGGGGATAAAATCGGCTAGTTGTTGGTCATCAGTCTTGTCACTACCGGGCTTGACCAGTACTTGCCTCCTTGTTGCTGGTCTTTCCTGTTTGTTTAGCAGCAACCAGAGTTTTCTCACCTTGCCCTCTCAAAGAGTCTATGCTTTCATCTTGCACTCAGCCCTTAGGCTTTTCAAGTCCCCTCCCCTCCTTGTGACTGGGTTTTCTCAGCATGGGGGAGGCAAGGTTTGTTTAGGTATTAACCTCAGTTACCCCCACTTTTTTTTTTTTTTCCTTTTTGGTAAGCTGTCCTTTTTATTAGATTCTCACTTTTCTTATTTATGATGGAGTGGTAACGATATGTTAGGGTTAAATAACATTTAGCATCTTCTTTTTACCTAATTTCTTAAGGTGACCTTTCTTCAAAACTTGTCTTAAAAAGGATCTAGAGGAATAAGGACTTTTTAGTCTTCTTATCTTTTGATTATATGTACCTGATTCCACTGCAATTGGGTTTTTTTGGTTTATGATCTTCCTAGATATGGAGACATGAGAAAGGAAATTGGCTTTAGAATCCGGGACATGTGGTATAACCTGGGTGAGTATTGAGCTTAGATGCACCCGCTACAGCTCCTGTAGATTCCTTGTTAATTTTCTTAAAGCTTTATTTTTATGCATACAAGAACTGGGTACAGGTCAGAAGTGCAGGGGGAGGTGAAAGGATTCACCAGGGGCAGAACAGGCAGATAGATGAAGTACACTGATGAAGGGAGCAGTGGGGGGGCGGTCAGGGGAGGTCTGCTGCGCCATGTGGGTCACCTCCCTGACCCGGGATTGAACTTGTGCTGCAGTGGTTGCAGATAGCTTCATAATGCTGTGCTTTAACTCATTGCACCACCAGGGAGGGCCCAGATTCTTCATTTTTATTCCAGGAATCCTGTCTCTGAGTCTGAAAGTGAAATCTGACTGAGGTTTCACACCTCATCTCTACTGGAACTTTGCCAATGAACTGTCTCTATATTAGGACGCCCACATGTTTTCAGAATACCATATTTAACTCACATTTGAATTGAGTTAATTTACCCACATAAACATTTTTTCTTTTCTTATGGGCTCTGTGGAGGAGTCTTGTAACCTTTCACTTCCAGTGAAATTAGCTCTTACTATTGTATTTATTTTCATTTCAGGTCCCCACAAGATGAAATTCATCCCATCCATGGTGGGATACATTTTGGAGGTCACACTGACCCCTGAAGTCGAGCTGCGGAAAGCCACCATTCCCATTTTTTTTGATATGATGCAGTGTGAGTTCAATTTCAGTGGAAATGGCAATTTCCACATGGTAAGAATGACAGATCTGTAATGTTACTAATGCACATATAGTCCACTCTTACTTATTTTCTTTCTTTAAAGAAGCAGTTGCCCGAATAATACAAATTGGCATAGGCCTTGAAATTCTTGTTGATTTTGATTTTGTAAAGCAATAAGAGGTAGGGTCAGATATTCCTGCCTGACTTGCAAGCCATCTTTTTTACTGGACATGTTTCCTACAGCAATAGCCTGTCTCTGAATGGTTAAAATTTGATATTAGGCCTTGCAGTCCTCTGTCACAGTATAGCTGAGAGAGTAATGTGGATTGAGGAACAACCTATAGTATAGCTCAGGGAATGATGCAGAGATTTCTAGTTTTAAGACCCCAGTTTGTCTGGTAAGTCTTGTCTGTCCCTTAGTTTTCTTGCCTATACAGCATATCATTCCTGATGGGGAGAGTTTTGCTGTTTTGAAGCTCTGCAAATGCAATTCTAATGCCAAGAGCCAGTCCAAAAATAAAATAGAATATTAGAATCCTTAAATTGTGTTTGTATGCAGAGTTGAGACAGGAAAATAATTTTCATACATTATGTTTCTTAAATATAATTATGAGTAAATTGAGTCAGCATAGTTTCTAGATACCATCCACATTGCTGTGGGAATTATACCTCATGTACCTTCCTTTTCATTAACGTTTGGTATGTTTTAAATCTCTGGCTAACAGCAGCCAGAATGTTTCTTACTCTTCTCCCTTCAGGAAGTTTATCCATTTCATCTTCTTTTCATTGACATTAAATGATATTAAATTGCGAATTAGTCATTTGAGATATTTGAGATATATATATATATATATATATATTTTTTTTTTTTTTTCCCTGAAAATGTGAATCAAACAACAAAGACTGGTTTAGAAAGTTTCAGTAGGACCTTGGGCACAACTGATGGATCATGGAAAGTGTGATCTTCTGTGTATTTTGGGAAACAGTTAACAATTCAGTAAAGGAATTGAACTGAATCTAAAAGGTTGGAGGGTATCGCTCATGTCCTCCTTGAAGGATATGTTATTCTCCTTTGAAATTTTCACTCTGCTTTCAGTTTGAGAATGAGTTGATCACAAAGCTGGACCAAGAAGTAGAAGGGGGAAGAGGAGATGAACAATACAAGGTCCTTCTGGAAAAACTGTGAGTATTTCAGAATCCAAATATCACACTGATTGTGCCATTTAGTGATGGGGAAAATCAGGCTTCTGCAGTATCATAGTCCAGCCCAGTGGTCCAGAATCACCAGAGTCACTGTACAAACCAGCAGAGGGGTCACAGAGTTTTCACCATCTTACTGCTAGTGCAGGTTTATCAGATGTGCTGATTCCCAGGCCAGCCCAGCCCGGGAAAGCAGAGCAGATGGAGGGGAGAGAATGTGTGTAGAATAGTGGCACTATGCCCAGTCTGTGAATGGCTCGACTTCAGCAAAAGTGCTCACACCTCTAATTATGGCTTCAAAGCAACAATTTAAAGGAAAAGAAAAAAAAGGTTTCAAGGTCCACTTTACATTTCAAAATACTGTATGCCTCGTAAGGAATTCCGAGAACAAGGGTACATCCCCAGCCAGGTTGATTTTTGATCTTTTCACTGCTCTGACCTGCTGCGCCCCTCCTCCCTAACATATTCTCTGTGCTCACATTATCAGCCCTGCTCCCCACCCACACTCAGATATTCACCCTGCACCCCCGTGCCTCCTAATTCCCCTAGAACATCTGGAATTACAAAAGAGTGGTTTCAAATATAAACAGTGGGTTAAAGACACTTGGGTGTTGGGGTTAGAGAGGGATTGAACTTCAAGTCCTATTTCTCTGCACACTAGAAGTTTGATTTTGGACTATGAGTTGACCTAACAGCTCTTTTTTCACCTACCAAAATGGAATCTCAGTGCTGGTTAACCTCAGCGGCGAGGTTAAATGAGGACATAGCGTCTGTATCAGGGCTCCTGGTGAATCACTATTCACTGCTCTGGGGTTCATGCTTGTTACTCTTGGTGATTATTACCTATAAATCATGCCATCACCCAGGGTTGGCTCTCTTGACTGTTCGGAACGATTCATTGTTGTGTTCTCAGATTTTATGATACTGACCCACCTATCGTCTGCTGAGTATGTGCTGATTGTTTTGTTACCTGCCTGTTGGGAGGGAGTCGGATTTAAATGGAGACATGACAGACGATATTTACAAATTTTACAGTTAATTGTTGATATAAAAATCTGATACTGTTTGCTTCATCCCTCCTGGATCCACTCACTGAGAGAAATATACATAAATCCAGTGCCCAGGACTTATCCTAGACTGGACTAAATCCTTGGACCCATTTCTTTTCCCTTTCCTATTTCCCAAGTCTTCTTCCAGTTATTTGAATTAAGAGGACAGTGTAGAATCTTTATTCGGTGTGTGACTGAGGGGATGAATTTAGTCCAAAAGTTAGTCTTGGGCTAATTTATTTACAAGCATGTGACAGAGCAGTCAACACTGATTAATAACTTACTTACAAGCATGTCTTTCCTAAAAGTAATATATTTATCTGAGGAACTGATGTCTGAATGCTTACTAAGTTCCTCTTAGCTGGGCACCAGTCCCAGGTTCTCCAGAATGACCTCAGGCTGCCCAGCAGTGCAGGCCTTAGGTAGAAAAAGGATATGGGGAAAATTGTCTCCTTTAGCTTGAGTAGGCAGATAGCAGACACAAGCCTTTTTGTTTCTGTAGTATTGGCAAAACATAGATACAGGTAGAAGGTCCAAGAAGGATACTGTGCTCTGGGATCCTAGAGAAGGTGCATTTGTGCCCAAAGAAAATGTAGAATTTGAGTCGCTGAAATGCAACAGAAGTGAAGGCCCTGGGAGGATGGTGTTATCTGGAGTCTGCGTGTCCCTGCTCAGATTCTCTCTGCTGTGTAGACCTCAAGGGCTCCAGTCTGGAATGACGTATGTGACAGATGGGCACTTGCCTCTGCCTCTGCAGGCTCCTGGAACACTGCCGGAAACACAAATACCTGTCCACTTCCGGAGAAATCTTCGTGCTCCTGGTCAGCAGCCTCCTGGAGAATCTCCTGGACTACAGGACCATCATCATGCACGACGAGAGCAAGGAAAACCGCATGAGCTGCACCGTTAACGTGCTGGTATGTGCCAGGCCTGGCCCCCCAGGGTGTGGGAGGGCACTGCAGGCCTCCCCGCCCCCCAGGGCAGCCCTGAGACCATCTCACAGACACAGCGGCACCCCACGGAGCCCTTTCTAGAGTCTGCCATGGAGATGAGGAACAATTGACTCCGCTTAGGACTCAGAGGCCAGCGTCCCCTGACCTTTGATAAAACTGGAAATGGACATGGGAAGGCAGCATGAACACAGTCTCCTCCTCTTTCTTTCTAAAGGCCATCTCAGCCAGTCTCTCTTGGTTATTTGTGGCTGCTTTATTTTTTTATTTTTTTTAAATTATTTATTTATTCATACAGAACTGGGGTACAAGCCAGAGATGTGGTGGGTGAGAGGATTCACCAGAGACAGAGAGGGTAGCAGAACAGGCAGATCGACCAAGTACACTGCTGAGGGGAGCAGCAGGCGGGTCAGGAGAGGTCTGCCACGCCATGTGGTCCCCTCCGGGGCA
>NW_004567119.1:19605232-19706622 GCF_000260355.1 Condylura cristata | reverse complement strand
AGAACTAGGGCACAAACCAGAGGTGCAGGGATAGTGAGGGGATTCACCAGAGACAGAGTGGGGAGCAGAACAGGCAGATCGATGAGGTACACTGTGAGGGGAGCAGTGGCAGCTCAGGAGAGGTCTCCCGCACCATGTGGGTCACCTGTGGGGCGAGGATCAAACTCTCATTGAAATGGTTGCTGCCAGCTTGCAGTGCTGCATCCTAACCCGCTGCGCCACCAGGGAGGGCCTGTGGCTGCTTTATTGTTGGAATTCCTGGGCACAGGTGAACTTGTGTTGGCATATACCCCATCAGGTCAGCACTGGCACCTGAAGCCCCCCACCCCCACCTCCCGATTCCCCTTCCCGCCCCTCTGGCACACACCCTGAGGTAGAGCCTGTGGCCTGGTCTCTCCTGGATCAGCACCAGTGACCACAGACCTCAGAGGTCTGGGCTGCCTTAGTAAAATCCAGAAACCTCCCTCCCTGACTCGCTAGGAAACAGGCTCAGGTGATTTGTTTTGAGTAGTGGGCCTTCTACACCTGTGAAAGATCTCCCTCATGTGTCTTAGAAACATGGTTTTAAAAAGCAGTTCTTTCTGTTTTTTAAATAATACTTTCATTTTCATCAATACTTTCCAGATTTAACAATTTTTTAGAAAGTAAATATCTAGGTTAGAGGGTATTTTGAGTAACAGATTACTAAGTTTTGGCGACATCAGTTTTCTTATTTCTTGTTATAGAATTGTTTCCTTTTAAGTTAGCTGGTACATTTCTTTTTAATTTTTTATAGTTTTTACATCCTTCTTTATTTCATGCCATGTATGAAAAAGCAGTTCATGAACTCTTAAAACTATCCATTCCTTGGTGAGGGGAAAGGGTTGTGCTATCTGTTCAAAGGAAAGAGTAAACTCTTCAGAAAAGTGACTGGAGGAAAAACAGCAGTCATATTTTGGCCATTTTGTGACAGACTCATCAATAACCTTTGACTTACCATTTGACTGTGACCTTCTTTTGTAGAATTTTTATAAAGAAAAGAAGAGACAGGACATATTCATCAGGTAAGCTTGAAGAAAATGTCTGCTTTTACAGTTTTATGTCACAGTTTTGTTATTTCTTGTTTCTTCAAGAAACAAATAAATCCCAAGGCCATGGTTGCTCTGAGAAACTCCAAAAAGTATGTGATATGCTATCTTCCGTAAAAGGGTGAACTCTTTAGACACAGGTGATACAGTCTGAGGGAGCACCTTGGGAAGGTGGTGTCAGGATTCAAGGAGGGCAGAGAAGACTGGACAGTGTCATCAGGCACGCCTGATGGAGGGGCCAGACAGGGAGGGTGATGAGATGCTCTTCCATCGAGAAAGGTTAGCCTGTGAAAGGGGTCTGTAAAGAGCCAAAGCAAACTTGGACATAAACTCTGTGCATTTTCTCAGAACTCTCATTAGCTTCCCACTGGGGCCCACGGCATAAAAAATGTAAGTGCCCTGCCTTGGACAAAGAGCCCAAAATAGAATAGATGGGGTAAGAGAGCTTACACAAAGCTTAAAAGAGCAAGAAGTGACACATTCCTTTTCCTGAGAGAAATAAGGGCTCAGACAGGCGTCTGAGAGAAGGCAGGAAGGCAGGCTGAGGTCTGGTTGTGGAAGAGCTGACGCACAGATCACTCCCTTGCAAACAGCCTCCTTTCTGTCCTTACCAGGTACTTGTACAAGCTGAGGGATTTGCACCGCGACTGTGAGAATTACACAGAAGCTGCCTATACGCTCCTCTTGCACGCTGAGCTTCTGCAGGTGAGAGGGCCAGGGCGCACATTTCAGTGGGTGGAAGACAGGCATTGTCAGTGCCTTTAGAGACGAAATTCTGTGTACTTTGTGGTTTGGACGGGAAAGATCATTTCTCAAGAGACGTCCTTTCTTTGATAATATCTTTATATCTGCTAAGTAGACACAGCTAATTTTCAAATCCAAGTTAAGAAAATGACAGTAATTATTTTATATATATATAATAGTGTATTTTTGCATCATTTTGTGCATTTTTTCATCTCAGTTGTATGTCAGTAATTATTTAAGAATTCTTAGGAAACAGAACTTATAAGCTTCTAGTATTTAGCTTGCTGATTAAAGAGACAAAACATACATCAATGAAGATAGATAAATAGTTTTGTATGCCTGCAGAGAAATGAGTTTTAAATATATGGAGTACGTAGGAATGTTTTCCTGTTTCTACTCTCTCACTAAGTAAAATTATGCTGCAGATAATAAATACACAGATACATCAGTGATCCCAAATATTTCTAGCTCTAATTATTCCTGTATCTTTAGGGTGATGTGTAATTTATTAAAAGCAGCCATGGAAGTTGGCTGCCTGACTTTTGCTGGGAATGCCTGAAGGGTTTGTCCATTTAGCTCAACCTTTGTCTCAGGGCTGGTGTGTGTGTGTGAGTGTGTGTGAGTGTGTGTGTGTGTGTGTGTGTGTGTGTGTGTGTGTGTGTGATTGGTTGTTTGATAAATCAACTACAACACTATAAATCAGTCAAAGATATACTCAAATATTTCTGTATCTTTTTTTTTGGTCTGGGTATTTGTTACATTAATCTCCTTTGATTAACTTAATTAAGAGATTCATTGCCTTAATCTCTTCTGTTCCTTCTGTTTGTCTGCAGTGGTCTGACCAGCCCTGTGACTCCCAGCTGCCTCAGAGAGCCAATTACAATGTTTCTACCCAGCAGGAGCTTAAAGAGAAGTTGTATCAAGAAATCATATCTTATTTTGACAAAGGCAAAGTGAGTGTTGGGTGGTTGGGTCTTGCATTAGGAGAAAGAGTTAAGTGTCTGCTGTGCTGGTGCCAACCACCCAAAGTAACCCCAGACTCCACAGGTTAGGGCACAATCCCAGCCTGACAGGCCTCCCTTCTGGTGCCAGCACAAGTTCCCCGGCCACCCACTCTTCTGACTAATTGACTAACAATTTGGGAGGGTGTCCCGTAACTCCTTCAAGGTTTCATAAGATGCTCTAAAAACAAACAAACTTGGTAAGATGCTGTATTATGATAACAGTTTATGATAAAGGGTACAAAGCAGAACCATCCAAGTGAAGGATCATAAATGGCAAGATTTAGGCGGAGACTCTACTACAAAGCTTCTGTGTCTTCTTCCCATAGATTTAGGACATAATACGATTTGGCAAACTGATGTGTTCACCACCAGGAAGCTCATTTAATCCTTGCTGTGCAGTTTTTATAGGGGTTTGATTACATAGACTTTATTGACTGAATCATCAGTGGCGTGATTAAACTCAATCTCCAACACCCCCTCCCAGCCACCTAATTGCACAGGCGATGATTCTGGCACGACCAGCCCTCATTCCGAGGCTGTCTGGGGGCCGCCTATGTAAATTCAGGTGTGGTGAGTGGTCCACCATGAATAAGAAAGACACCATGGTGTCTGGAGAAACTCCATCCCTGGAACTCAGGACCAAACTCTTCATTATACAACAATGACTTATGGCTTATTCTTTTATACCCTGTGTATCTTTGAATTCTGTTATTTTTGTGGGAGCAAAAATGAATATATAAGGTAAGAAAGGTAATAAAGATCAGTTATCTTGACAACACTTAACTCTGTGGAGACTAGAATTGGCAGCCTCGAGCCTCACTCTGCACAGCCATAATTTCATCTTGTAATTGGTGCTGCGGGGCCAAGAGCTGGTCCCATTTTCCCTGTGTGTTTTCAAGAGATTGTTGGCTCACACCAATTGCATAGGTTACTGTCTTTCTACACAGGTTGTAAGGTGACAGGCAAGTTAAATGCCTGTGGGGGCAGGAAGGTGGAGTGAACCTATGAAGAGCACCAGGAAGCTGTAGTTTGTGACCTACTGGAGAAATCATGTCTGATTGATTGGATCATTTCTTTTATGAGAAATTATTATAACTATATTTTCCAAAGAGTTAGTGTCAGTGGTATTATTTTACAAGTTTGTGAATCTCTTGAACTTCTGATTTAATAGATGGATGTTGATAGTCTGCTCCATTTAATCAATGGTGATATCATTCATCCTGAAGCCTTTGGGAAGCTCCCGTGTATGCATAAGCGATGAACGTGGAGGAAAGCAAATAGTATATGAGTTTTATCTAGAAGACAGTTTTGATCTGGTCCACTGAAAGGGACCAGGGACACTGTGCTAGGGAACTCCCTGTCTCTTACATAGTTGGCGTTTGCTGAACTAGGAGAGAGCTGGATTGCATTTCTGCGGCTTACTGACTTGCTGCACCAGACCCAGCCAATATGAAAAGGGATCCATTGGGAACATTTCAGAGCCTTTTCAGTGACCCAGGCTGTGAAATTTCACAAGGGGCAAACTCGGCTGATGATGATTCCATTCTTGGTCTCAGCCAAAAGCTGAGAAGCAGTCAGCTAACAAGGATTTTAAAATATGTAATTTGAAAATGTTCTGCAACTGTATGTGAACTTCACATGTATTCCTTTAGCAGTCAGAAACAATGGAAGGAACATAGCATCCTGTTAACAAGAATAACGTAGGAAATGACTAGATACTATGGTTTAATAGGACCTACCTAAAGCTGATGAAATACCCAGGCACAACCTGGGATGCAGCCTTGGATTCCAGCTGTGAATCAGGCTGTAGCTTACACAGTCACACATGCTCTAAGGTATTTCCCAAAACTGCTTGACTAAGTAGGTAGTTTAGTTGAAACAAGAAGTGAAAGCCCTAATTCAAACCACAGTTTCTTAAATTCCAAATAACAATACAGTTAGCTACTTTTCTAACCATACCCCAAATAGCCTAACTCCAAACACAAATTTACACACCCAGGACCAGAACTAAAGCCCACACTGACTTTACCCTCAAATAAAACTCTCACATTCTCAGGGCCTCTGGTTCAGAACTGGTTCCCTGTTTTGGTGCTTTACCCTTTAAAGTATGCTTTAATTTTAGACACTCGGTATTCTTTATGTTCTTATAAACAGATTTACCAAAGATGCCCGCAACAAAGCAGCTAATATATAGTAATTTTATATTGTCAGAAAGATGATTAGTTGATCCAAGAGATGAAGCTGGCTGGGAATATTTCAGCATCTCAACCCCCACAATCTTGCTGCTAGCTAGGGGCACTCAAATGGCTTTTGCCATTTGAGAAAGTGAGTGACTGCTTTGTTCTTTGCTTTAACCTGACTTTTCTTTCTCTAAAGATGTGGGAGAAGGCGATCAAACTTAGCAAAGAGTTGGCTGAGACTTATGAGAGCAAAGTGTTTGACTACGAGGGCCTTGGCAATCTCTTGGTGAGTCTGTCTGTGTTCCTCATGCCACCAACAGCCTCCCTACAATCAGTGAGCATGAAGCTAATTCTATGAGCTTAGGCAAGTCAGGATAAATTTTGTTATTTTCAATGGAAACATCATAACCTTGTGAAAGGAAAGGTGACAAAGGGTGAAGACTCAGGGCCTCCCTAATGGTGCAATGGGTTAACTCCCTGCACTATGAAGCTATCAGCAGCCACTGCAGCACAAGTTCAATCCCCAGCCAGGGAGCTGACACACATGGCACAGCAGACCTCTCCTGTCTCACCCATTGCTCCCCTCAGCAGTGTATTTCAGCCAGTTCTGCTCCCCACTCTGTCTCTGGTGAATCTTCTCAGCCTCTGCACCTCTGGCCTGTACCCCAGTTCTTGTATATGTAAAGAAATAAATCTTTAAAAAAAATGACTCTGAGCCTTGTCCAGGAAGCCTCCCCCCTGTGAAAAATTAAAGACAGTGTGGTGTCAAGTATTGAGAAACAGAACATTGCTCCCACCTTCTGGATACCTGTAACTGAACCAAGGACATGAATCCAAATCACCTGCAGGAAGTGGAAGGTTCCTTATGTTCTTTTCTCTGTCTCTGATTAAGTATAGCTGCCCTCTGTGAATCTCAGAAAGTGCTTTTGGAGGTCCTGAACCCCTTGAAGAAACCAGTGAAGTGTGAGCACTGCCCACTGCACAGAATGCTTGCACACACATCTTTCTATGTACATCTTTCAGGGGGTTCCCAGGCCCTTAGATCCCAGGTCCAAAACCTCTGCCTCAAGAGAAAGCAAACCCTTTGACCACAAGATGCTTTCCAAAGGCCTTTTATTTCTCTGTGTTAAGTGGGAAACAACAAAGCAAATAAGCTGATCCCCTCCACCCCACCCCAGCATCCTTGTAATCTCTCTTGTAACCTCCTTTGTTTTATTTTCCAGAAAAAAAGAGCCTCGTTTTATGAGAACATCATTAAGGCAATGAGGCCTCAGCCAGAATACTTTGCGGTTGGATACTACGGACAGGGCTTCCCTTCTTTCCTGCGGGTAAGAAGCCCAGGTGGTCTCCAAAGCCGTTAAGCTCTGGAGTCTGAAGGAGGGAAGGTCTTCACCTCTTTGCTAGATGGGTCTAGTGTGTTAGCAGCTGCTGGCCCTGCTCTCGCGGTGTGAGGTCGCAGAGGGAAACCACTTCCTGTGTGACCGCCTCTTCACCCCACACCCCAGCTGCCTCTGCTCTCTGGCAGCTCTTTTGTGAAACGACTTTTCCCAGGTGGACTGAAAATGGAAAAACAGAACCATCCTCTCCACTGGTCTACCACGGGTCAGGCAGGGGAGAGTGTGGATTGCTAGATTTAGTTGTTTATTTATTTCCAGCCAGAGCTAGTTGGAAAGCCACTATCCCAAGGACTGGACTACAAGAGTTCACAAAAATAAATAAAATGGTGCAATGTAATGGTGAAGGAACCCTGTTCTCCCTCCTTTCCTCCCTTCAGTTTTCTCTAAGAGTGATTTTACAATGTAAAAAACAAAAAATTCCTCTTTGCTACCACAAGACGAGCCTTTTAGAACTGAGCTATTTTTGAAAGCAATTATTATTTATATTCCCCCTAATTAAGATAAAGGTGGGGAAAAACAATTTAGATCCCTTACCGTGCCTAATGAGGAGGTGGTTCATTCATTCATTTGATCGCTTTTTTCCTGTACACACATACTAAGTCATTTGAGCTACAGTGGTAATTGCAAGGGGATAAGATCCCTGCCCTCGTAGATTTTAACCCTAGAAGGTGAGATGTTAATTAAATAATCACACAAACAAATGTATATTTGAAGTAGAACAGGTAAGATATTCTGTGCTATAACCAGTGAGTATTCACCTGAGTGGAATAAAAACCTGTACACAAATTTTGTATGTGAATGTTTTAGCACCTTTGTTTATCTTCATCACAGATTGCACATTACCTGTGTTTCTCAACAGGTGATGGGATAGATAACCCGTGACATAGCGTCGAATGGAATGCTTCTGGGTCATAGAAAGGAGTGAATCCCCATGCAACCCTGTGGGTGAATCTCAGATGACTTGTGCTTAGTGAATGAAGATAGATTTCAAAGACTTCATTCATTGACTCTATTTATATAACACTCTGATCAAGCCAGCCCTTGCTTGAGGGACAGAGAAAGGATTGTGGTTCTCCGGTAGAAGGAAGGGGTGGGCTACAGAGATGTGTGCGAAATCCTATTGGCGATGGAACTCTTTTGTGTCGTGTTGCAGTCGTGGCTATATTGACCAAAACTCACACACTTACCCTAAAAAAGGGACATTTTTCTGTCTATAAGTTTTCACTGAATTTTGTACAGTCAGGATAGACATCATTTGAAAGGTGAGCTGGGAGTTAAGGCGGTGAAAGGGGAAGGAAAGAGCATTCTTGGCAGAGGAAACAGCAGGCAGAGGCTGTCAACATGAAGAAATGAGAGAAGACGAGTGTGGTGGGAATGGAGGGAGCTGGGGTGAGCGGGTGGTTGAGGCAGGAAGCATGCAAAGAGCATGAAGAGCCCTGGGGTGAAGTGGGGTATCCGTGTGCATCCTGGTTGTAACCAGAGTCACCACAAAACTTTCATGCTGGCAAGGTCACCTGGCCAAGGGTGGAGTGGATGGGAACTCAGGGACCCTCCCTGGTGGCACAGTGGGCTAAAGTGCAGCACTGCAAGCTTGCCAAAGCCTCTTCAGCATGAGTTCCATCCCTGGCACCGAAGGTGATCCACATGGCACAGCAGACCTCTCCTGACCCACCCGCTGCTCCCCTCAGCAGTGCACTTCATCAGTCTGCCTGTTCTGCTCCCCACTCTGTCTCTGGTGAATCCTCTCACGGCCCCTGCACCTCTGACCTGTACCCCAGTTCTGTATGCCATACCATGTGGGTCACCTCCCTAGTGGGGATCAAGCTCCTGCTGCAGTGGCTGTGGAGGGCGTCATAGTGCTGAGACTTAACCCCTCGCACCAACAGGGAGGTCCTGGTTTGCGATTTTAAATCAGGGAACTAGGAAATCCTTTACTAAGAAGGTGATACTTGAGTCCAAACATGAAGGGAGTGAAGCCAGGTAAGTATTAGAATGACTACTAGTTAAGATGATATCTACTAGTAGCTGTCAAGTATCTATTAGGATGACAAGGTTACCAGTGAGAACAGCAGATTCAAAGGCCTTGAGGCTGGAGAGAAGCACACACAGAAGGGTAAATAAGAGAAGGGGCAGAGGACTATGGGACTGGACTGCAGAGGCCGTTGGCTTTATAAGTTGTTTGTAAACGTTTGGCTTTGTGCATACTCTGTGCGAAATGAGTTTGGAGCTTCCAAAAAATGTAGGTCAGCAATTTGATATTTGGATCTGGAAGATTCTGAGATGGATAGAATACTTAGTCTTCTATATACAGTAAAATGGTGGTTGTGGTTTTCTGACCTGTAGTTTCAAGAAATAATGCCCATGTTGAGGACTGTTTTGAGAAATTGAATATATAGGGATACTTCATATGCTCCGTAGAGTATAAACTGCTTTCTAGTTGTGATGTGTTGTCAAAGTCTGCTTAAAAACATAAAATCTGGAACGTAAATGCCTCTCTGTGCTACAGACTATTCCACCCAGATTCAGAATCTTCTTCCCCTTCCCCAGCCAGGTCTCCTCTGATTCTGTCAATGACCCACTCTCTTCCTGTTCCAAAGTTGCTAAATTCAGAATAATTGTTGACTCTCCCATTTCCTTTCCCTCCTCCAAATGCCACATCCTGTGGCTTTCCCCCCCCACTCAGCTCGTCTCCCCGGATTCCTACAGTTGGACACGCCCTCCCCTGCCATATCAGTTGCCTCATGACAGCTTCCGTCATGGAAGCTCTGTGAATTCCCTGCAGCCTGTCATTCTGGCTCATCCCCCCAGCCCAAGATTCTCTAGTCAACCTAACTCCATCTTTCTGCCCTTGAACCTTATCCTTTCCACTTCCCATGCCTAGTTGTTCTCTCCGCCCATCTGTCTGTCAGTCTAGGCCCAGTCACATCCGTATCCTCCTGGAAGCCTCTCTTTCCAGTTGAGCTCTCTCATATTGAGTTTCTGGCCCTCAGTTCCTTTCACAGATGCTGACTGTCTCCTACCATCATGCCTTCTTACCCTCTGATCCCTGCCCGCCACATGTTGCCTGAATGTTAGAATTTCTCAGGGTGTGTGTCAGTCACATAAGTCAGTTTGGAAAAGTGTTCCAATATATATGGCCATTTTCATCGCCTTCAGTGTTTAGCTGAAAAGATATCCTACTTATACGAAGATTGTCTTGCTTACTTGTTTGCTTGTTTGATTTTTCTCTCTTCACTAGGAGGTAAGTTTCCTGCCAGTGAGGCCACCATTCTATCCCGAGTGTCTAGCCTATTTACTCTTTACCCCTTACATATTTGTTATATAAATAAACAAGTGTTTTTTTTTTTTTTAAACATTTTACAGGGCAACATGAGCCCAAGTTTTCATTAAAAATATATCTTGCATCTGAGTGACCAGCAGATGAACAGAACCCTCTAAACCCAGCTAGGAATTAGCTTGACCGGCAGCAACAGCTAGCCCCAGACCTCGGAGAGTTCTTTTTAAAAACCCAATTGTACTAGATTTATAAATGACAAAGGAAGCTATAGTTAGAAATGGAGAAAATAAGTGTTTAGTGCAGTTATTTTCTATGATACTTTGATGTCGCTGTACTTTGTGTGTTTCGAGACTGGCCCGGGACTGCTGGGGATTCTTCTTTACCTCTTACCTGTCCCTTTGCTGTCTGACTACCAGGTGTGTTATGTTCACTCTCTTCCTATTTTCATGTTCACAAAGGCAGCGCTTCAAAGTGCTGTCTGCAAACTTACTGGATCATGATGAGATGAGAAACTTGTGCTTGCATGTAAATGAATGCTCCTCCTTGTCTCATCCAGAATGTTTTCCTCTGAAAAAGGCAGCTAAATGAACAGCATACCTGGTGAGGTCACCGAGCTCCTTTAGAGCATAAGCTCTATATTTTCTTGAAGATCAGTGTAGATGGTTTGTAGCCCTGCAGTAGGCAAGCTGGGGTTTGGGCCAATCCACACTGAGAAGCACTACTCAAAGTTGTTTTTATGCTCATGACTTAACTGCAAAATACGTGAGCTCTTTCCAGCAGTAATGGTTGCTGTGTGGCGTGTAGTGTTCAGGGAGAACTTGACGATGGCTTGCACATTCGCTGGGGAGTGACGTGCCTAGCATGAGAATCTCCTGTTGCCCTTCACCCTTTATATGGAATTACCTGTCTGACCTACAGAATAAAATCTTCATCTACCGGGGGAAGGAGTATGAGAGGCGAGAAGACTTCAGCCTGAGATTGCTGACGCAGTTCCCCAATGCAGAGAAGATGACCAGCACCACGCCCCCGGGAGACGAAATCAAGACCTCCCCAAAGCAGTGTATCCTTGCCAAGGGGAATTGTGACCCAAAGACTCCTTAGCCTGGTCAGCCGCTGCCTAACTTCTCTGGCAGTTGTGTTTGTTGGGGATGACTATTCAGCACACCTGGTGCAGTACCCCACTGTGGTCCTGAAGAAACAGACAGCACCCAAAGATAAGCTTCATGCTGCTGGTTTTGGAGTGTGGGTGCTTGAACAAACGAAATTATTTCAGACAGGTTCTAATCACCTATTGCTAATCATCCTGATATTTCATTCATGTCTGTTTTCCAGTGTCCAGGTTGTATGTCAGGTGTCTGACCAAAAATTACCTTTGGGTTAATTTTTAAATAAGGTGTCTTGGAGATGCAGAAGGGAAATCCATTTTCATTGTAGTTCTGGCATTGGGTAGGGAGGAATGATGGATGCAAGTTCCAGCTCCATGTACAAAGCAGGAGAAACAGGTGTCTGCCTGGGACAGCTTCAAGGCTCAGCCCTTTTCCCTCCTTAACCAGCAACTCAGATATGCAGTGTTTCACCGTGAAGCCAGTCATGAGCCTGCCACCTAGCTATAAAGACAAACCAGTTCCAGAGCAGATCTTAAAGTAAGTGGGCCTTTTTGATTTGGCTTTTTAAAAGTATTCTTCACTCCTGCTTTATTGAAAAGTATATCAAAACTAAAGTCTTAGATTCATTCCCATTTGGAAGATCTTCTCCTGTCTTAGTGCACTGAGTTTGCTCCACCAGAACTCACAGATTAATGGCTTACAAAGAGCAGACACTTACTTTCACAGCTCTGGAATCTGGGAAGTCCAAGATCAAGGCCACAGCTGATGCAGAGTCCGGGAGCTTCCTGGTTCGCAGACAGCCACCTTCTCATTGTGACCTAAAATGTGGAAGGGGCAAGGGAGCCCTCTGGTGTGTCTTTTTCATAAGAACACATATTACATTCGTAAGGGCTCCACTGTCAACCTCTCTTAAAGACCCCAGCCCCTAAAACCCTCCCTCTGGGCATTAGTGTTTCAATAGGTGAATTTCTGAGTGGACACGGACTTTCAGACCATAATAACTGCCCATTCCATTTTGAGCACTTGGTACTCAGAGGGGCTGCAGGGGTTTTGGCAGGAGGAGGGAAGTTGGGAATTTCTCGTTTAGGTTTTAGACCTCTGGCTCTTATTTTCACCCAGAAGCATGCACTGAATAGGGCTGACCTGGGCCTTCCCTGTTGACACAGCAGGTTAAAGTACAGCACCATGAAGTTCGTGGCAACTGCTTCAGCACAAGTTCAATCCCTGGCCAGGGAGGTGACCCACATGGTGCAGCAGAACATTCCTGTCTTAGCGGCTGCTCCCCTCATCAATGTATTTCAGTAGATCTGCCTGTTCTGCTCCCCACTCTGTCTCCAGTGAATCCTCTCACCGCTCCTGCACCTCTGGCCTGTACCCCAGTTCTGTATGCAAAAATGAATCAATTAAAAAATAAAAAGAATAGGGTTGACCTCTCCCTACCTGCTGGGCTCCTAGCAGTAGAAGGCCTAATACCTGTTTAAACTGTGAGCTGTGAAATACTAAGTTAAATTAACATGACATGAAGTCAGATTGCACACTGCCTCCAGCCTCTTTTGTGGCAAGTGTCAGTTTCAACATAGCTTTGTGAATGTGACTCAGACTGTGTGAGAGGTATTACAGGCTTTGTTGAAATCATACCAAGGCGGGCTTGTTCTGAAAGAGAAACTGTAACATGTGGCTTTGTCTTTCCCAGTTACTACAGAGCCAATGAAGTACAGCAGTTCAGCTATTCCCGGCCCTTCCGGAAAGGAGAAAAGGACCCAGACAACGAGTTTGCTGTGAGTCCTCCCCTTGTGTCCTGTAAAACAAGGTGACATTGACATCCAGACTGGAGGCCTTTTGCCTCACCGCAGAAAAGCGCAGAATGCTGGCAGCCCTGAGAGAGCGATTACCTGCTGGCGACCCGGACGGCAGACCAGACTTTCAGTGGAAAACTCTGGATTGGAAGTCGAAAGACTAGACAATATTCTTAGCCTGCTGCCACTGTGGCCTTGAGCCAGGCCCAACTCTCTGCTCTTCCTACTTTCAGCTAGAGGGTGAAAGGGCCCAGGGCCCAAGTGGATGACCCCTGCGGCTCTAAGCACCCAGAATCCTTACATCTTTTGAGAAAACAGGGTCTGTTCCCTAAGGAGTCATTTGCGAGCAGAAGCTCAACTGGATTAGGGGTTTTGCTGTTTTACCTGAAAACCGACCAACATTTTCTATCTTTCTTCTGTCAGACCATGTGGATCGAAAGGACCACGTATACAACTGCGTACACCTTTCCTGGGATCCTCAAGTGGTTTGAAGTCAAACAGATTTCAACAGTGAGTCCTTTGAAATTGAAACTGGAAAAAAAAAAAACCAAAAACCTGTGGCCAAATATAATAACAGCCCTTGTTAAATCCCCCTGCCAGTTCACACTAGCTGGCCAGCTAGCCTCCTTGAGCCAACTTCTTTTCCCAAAAGAGAATAAAGACACACTTGTGCGCTAGAACTCCTTTGTAAAACTGATGTGACAACACCAGCCCTGAAGGTCCCTCACAGTGAGTGACTCTTTCGTGACCCAGGGAGAGTCGTCTCCTGGGAAGCCTGCCAGCACCAAGACCATTTTGGAATGCCTCCTCTGAGGTTCTTGTCAATCACATTTTTCCCTCCCAGAACCTTTCCTCTTCTTTTTTTCTCAGTTAATCACATCACCAGTCATCCTGGACTCTTCCAACCTCTTGAGCCAAAAGCTGCCCAGTTTACCATTTTCATGCTTATTAAAGTCTGTTTTCTTCACGTCCAGCCTTCTACTTCTCTCCTCTTTCTAGCACCTCGTTCAACCCTGGTGAACACCAACAACCATGTCTCCCAATTGCCCTCCTGGCCTTTTCCTTCTCGGGTCCCCCTTCCTTACTCCCTCAGGGTGTGAACTCTGTGGCATAGACCCGACCACATGGTCACATGTGCTGTCCCCCTGCCTAGGGTCCCCACACTCCTACAGGGTCCTTGCAATCCAGCCCTTCTGTCTCATCTTCTGTGGAATTTCCTGGAACTGAAATGGTCTTTCCATGTTATTTCAACTGTCCTTGACACTGGGCGTTTTATCTGCCTAAAATGTCCTCTCACCACCACTTCTGTCCAGATTCATTTTAGGTACCAACTTCCCCAGGAAACCGTCCCTGAAATTCACAAGCTGGGTTCAATGCCTTTTCCTTATGGCCCTTGGAAACTTGGGCATAATTCTAAGGCATTACCTGCCGTGTCTTCATGTCTTGAGACCCCACTAAAACCATAAGCCTGCCCCAGCCATGGTTTACAGGTTCATTATGTTGACACCTTGTTGCATACCTGGTAAAACATCTGTTCAGGAATTTGTCATAAACAAGACTGAACTGTGGTTCTACATCACTTGTGATAAGTTATGATCCTTCAAGTCAAGTATAAATGATACTTTCAAGCCAGCACTTACAGATGAAGCTTGGAATGTCGTGCTGGCTGATCACGGGTAAAATGAAGAGGTCATGGGTTTTCTTGAAACCTGTTTTGCAAACATTTCCACAGGAAGTCACCTCTCGCTAACTCCATATTGCATCTCATCTCATTTTCATCCAAAATTCAGGCTGTTACAATCCATCCTATATTTCTTCTGTTAAGCACAGAAGTGACCTGTGTGTCATCTGAATTTATGGCTTTTAGGGTCACTTTCTGCTTCTCAGGGAAGAAGCATCAGCTTCTTAGCAGTGAATGCAAAAATATTTCCAACTAGATACTTGTTCTTCTATTGAGTTTCTCAAAATTAACTGAGGAAGCTTTGTACAAGAAACCATCATTCTTGCTCCGTTTTGTTCTTCTCAGAATTTTTAGAGACTTTGCCCCAGTATTAACTAGTACTATAACTCTAGTTTTTAAGCCATGGTTGTACTTTTTCTGGAGGCTTTAAAAGCTTATTTTGCCCTTTGCCAACATCAGCCACTTAAGTATGGTATCCTTGGAAGGAATCCTGACAAGCACAATCACCCTGTAGGTTGGTGGGTGTTCAGCTTTGGAGGGAAATGCACAGGTGCTCTTCTGTCTTTGCTGCGGGGCCCCTAAGTACCCTTCTCATGTGCTCTTCACAGGAGGAAATCAGTCCTCTGGAGAACGCCATAGAGACCATGGAGCTCACCAACGAGAGGATTAGCAACTGCGTGCAGCAGCACACCTGGGACCGCTCTCTCCCCGTGCACCCCCTTTCCATGCTGCTCAGCGGCATCATCGACCCTGCTGTTATGGGGGGATACTCCAACTATGAAAAGGTAAGTGTGGGCTGGCATCCCCCCACAAGTCTGAGCCCCGTGAGTCTCAGCATCTCCCATGGGGGCCCAGTGCAGCGGGTGAATTTGTCTCTCACACCTGCTCTGAGATATTTTCATTCTCCCCTTTATGAATGGGGAGGTGGGATGAATGAAAAGCTCACAGCTCCTAGAGACCCTCAGCCACCCAGACACTGTCTGGTAAAGAGTCACCCCAGGATAACTGAAATCAGTCAACCTGGTAAACCTTGTGACACCCTACTACTCCCTCTCCCACCCCACTCTCCCCTCTGGGAGATGGAAGCTGACAAGTGGGTTCTCTGGAATCAGGCAACGAGTGTGGGAAAGTCAGAGCCACGCCCTGTCAGCTCACTTCTAACAGCCCCCACTCGACATGGTGTGCCACGGCTGTCTGGCCAGATTCAGTCCCTGTTTCTATGGTTACATGAGTTCAACCAAGTCTTGCTGTCCATGTTCCTGGAAAAACTAAAGAGCTCAGTGCATGAGAATCCATCGCATAGGGTTTGATGTTCCGCCATCTTGAAAGGGGGTCATGCGTTCGGTAAGTGGAATTCAGTTGAGTTAATCAACAGAAGCAGGATTTTTCATTATTTGGTATCTCTTTGTGACCAAATAATTTTGGAGTCCTCTTGCATATAAATAAATTTGACACTCCTGTGACCAGCCAGGGGAATGGGAAGGAGATGAATGGGAAGGCAAGTGGACATTGGTGGGCTCATGCTTGCTTCCATCATGCACCATGTCCTCACAAGGCCAGGGCTTGCCCCTGAAGCCTGCCTCCCATCCCCACATCTGCTCTTGGGCCAGAGCTCAAACCCTCTGAGCCCCTGCCTTTCTATCTGACAAAAAGGAACGTGCTCTAATTCTCATTCATCTGTCTCTTACTTTCAGGCTTTTTTTACAGAAAAGTACTTGCAAGAGCATCCCGAAGACCAGGAGAAGATCGAGCTGCTGAAACAACTGATCGCATTACAGGTGCCTTGGGCAGGTGTGGGCAGCCGGTTCTCCTCGGCGGGGGCCCGCACAGGACACCAACAGGCCCACTTTTGGCCCTGCTTTTTTTTAATCCCATAAGGAAACACAACCTATATTTGTTTGGGCCGGGACCTAGGACGGCACCTCTTTAGACTGACATGTTGAGGGGGGCCATTCAGGTCCCCCAGCTGGTGTTTCCCAGCCTGTGTTTCCCACTGAGAAATGTTGGCTCCTTGGCCTCGGTTTACCTCTCTCGCTTCTGTGAACTGTGGGAGCAAGTGAAGCCAGTAGTTCAGTCTGAGGCCAAAACCATCGATTACTCCTCCACAGAAGTGGCCCCTGCTCCAGGTGATTGGTCTTGTCTGGTGTGGCCTTTGCGTTATGGGCTTCTTTGAGTCCTGAATGTGTGGATTCTCTGCATCATCAACCTGAACCTCCTGCTCCCAGCCCAACACTAAGGAGCAGTATCTCAGAGCCTGGGTCTGCCACTTACCTGCCCCTTCGTCCCCAACACCTAACCCGGAATTACCCCTCTTCATGTTGCATTCATCTCTTGGCCCTTTGGACAGATGCCTTTGCTATCAGAGGGAATCCGCATCCATGGAGAGAAGCTGACGGAGCAGCTCAAGCCACTGCATGACCGGTTGTCTTCCTGCTTCCGGGAACTCAAGGAGAAAGTCGAAAAGCTCTATGGGGTTATAACTCTGGTAGGCCTTCTCTACTGTCCATTACCTTTGATACTAGTGGTTCATTTGGCAGATGCCAAATCAGTCATGGTCGCATGGGCTTGACCTGCCAATATGGAGCAGGCCAGGGAAAGCTAGTCGACCCTCCACCCTTGACTGCCATTTTGTAAGTTCTCAAACGTGACCCATCTTCAGAACCACCTGGGAAGTTGTGACAAGACAGATAGCAAGGCTGCATCCCCAGAACACTTGATTCACTGGGATGGGGCTCAAGAATTTGCATTTCTAATGTGCTCTCATGGATGCCAGGGTCTGGGGACCACACAGTGAGAACCAACTACCTGCCAGAAGGGGGAGTGTTCTAATCCCAGACACTGGTATTTCTGTCCTGTCCAGCCCAATTCTTTCTTTTCCCTCGGTGGGATGGAAAATTACTTTTTTTTTTTTGAAGATTTATTTATTAATACATACAGAACTGGGGTATAGGCCAGAGGTGCAGGGGTGGTGAGTGGAGTCACCAGGGACAGAGTGGGGAGCAGAACAGGCAGATCGAAGAAGTACACTGCTGAGGGGACCAGCGGGCAGGTCAGGAGAGGTCTGCCACGCCATGTAGATCACCTCCAGGGTGGAGATCGAACTCATGCTAAAGTGGCTTTAGCTTCTTAATGCTGTGCTTTAACCCGCTGCATCACCAGGCAGAGCCTGGAAAATGACTTTTGAAAAATTTCCTATAAGAAGCCCAATTGTAAAATGTTTCCAAATCTTTTTTTTTTAATTTGATGAAAGCTTTACTGTTTTCACACCTTTGAAGTTGAGAAAGAATTGTTAGATCCACTTTGCATTGCATATTGCTGACTTCATGATTTTTTTTGACAGTTCTAACACATTTCTCACAGTGGCAATTTTTTTTCTTCCTGAGAAGTTGGTGGAGTGTATGTGCTAACCTCCTCTCCAAAAGTTGGTTATAGACTTGGTTCCAACTTCACTGATCTGCTCCTTCACCTTGCTCTCTTTAACTGTCTTATGTTTCTGTCCCTGATACTCACATTCTTCCCTCAGTCCCAAGCTCGGAGCCACGTTTCTGTATTCTTCTTCCTACCCCATACTTCCATTGCTGCTCCCTTTTTTTCAGAGTACGTTTTTATTATTTCTTTCACTTGCCTGAGAGTTCCATCATGTTTTCCTAAGAATTTGTCTCCTACCTCACTGCTAATGAAGGTTTTTCTTCTAGGAACATTTGACTACATCACAAAGACTAGCTTTGACCCAGTGAGGTTTAGCTGTTAGCAAAATTTGGCTGATCTTAGCATGTAAAACTGATAGGGTGGCATGTGAGGAAGGTAATCAGTTTCTCCAGTGACATCTTTAACAGAGTAGATCATGCTCAATAATAAGCATAAAAAGCATAAGATCAATGCTTGCAGTACTTATGGAAGTAGATCAATCTTATTCCCTAAAATTTAACAGACCGAGTTTCACATCTACTTCATTCTAAAATTATTCTCTTAGACCAATATTCCATTTTTATGACTTTTAGCAACTGAAAGGAGGTAAATTGGAGAAGCAAAGTCTTTTTGTTATTTTTAAAAAATATGTATGTATGCATATAAGAACTAGGGTACAGGCCAGAGGTATGGGAGGGTGGTGGTGAGAGGATTCACCAGAGACAGAGTGGGGAACAGAACAGGCAGATCTAACTGAAATACACTGCTGCGGGGAGCAGCAGGCAGGACAGGAGAGGTCTGCCACGCCATGTGGGTCAGCTCCCTGGTCAGGGATCGAACTTGTGCTGAAGGGGCTGTGGGCACTTCACAGTGCTGCTGCACCTCAACCCCAGGCACCGCCAGGAAGGGCCCCTTTTTGTTTTGTTTTGTTTTGTTTTTTGTAGATAATGCACCTCTTTGTCCTTCTCATATGCATTTTCCTTAATCTTAGAAACAAAGTAGGTTTAACTGAAGTTGCATTTATAAATTTATAACCAAGAAAATAGGCTCTAGGGTATTTAACCACTGAGGCAGCACAGGAACCAACCTGTGAGGATAAGGCGCCTTCTCTGCAGCAAAGGGGAGGAGCACGGCACCAGTTGGGATGGGCTGAGCCCCAGCCCAGCTGAGCAGCGGGGTCATGTCTTCTTCAGCCCCCCAACTTGACTGAGAGGAAGCAGAGCCGCGCGGGATCCATGGTCCTGCCCTACATCATGTCGTCTACTCTGCGGAGATTGTCCATCACCTCGGTGACTTCCTCTGTGGTTTCCACCTCCTCAAACTCATCGGATAATGCTCCTTCTAGGCCAGGATCTGATGGGTAAGAGTTTGACCTTCCAGCTCCCGGAGGGATAGAAAGACGCCTAACTGAGGTGCCTGCAGTAACTGTCAGTGTGATGCATCACTGCCCTCAGGGAAAGAACTCAGGGTAGCTGGGTTATTAGCGTTTCATTCATGCTCCTGAATCTCTTCATGAGAACTGTTTTTACTTGTGGAATGACGACAACCATTAGGAAGAAAGAAAAAAAAAACGTAATCCACAGCCTGTCACACACACTATCCCACACCGTTTTAATATTCTGTGTTAATTTATAATTATTGCTTGATATTTTTCACCTTCTCAATTTTCAAGAATCTTGCAATTTTGAATAGGTAATGTAATCACATGACATAAAACTCAAAGGGCTAAAGGGATGCAATATGGAAAATCTCCTTTCAGTCCCCGACTCCCAAATACCAGTTCTCCTCTCCAGAGGCAAGTAGTGTGAGCCGTCAGGGGGCCAGTACGCTCCAGGCAGTGATGTCTCCACACACACACCATGCCTCTCCCAGGTGTGCTCGCAGTGGTTATCTACAAAGAGTGCCATGTACTACTCACTCAACCTTGCTTTTCTTATTTAACATACCTTAAAGATCAAGAATTTCTTTTTTTTTTTAAGATATATTTACTTTTGCATACAGAACTGGGGTACAGGCCAGAAGTGTGGGGGGCGGTGAGAGGATTCAGAGACAGAGTGGGGAGCAGAACAAGCAGATCTAGTGAAATACACTGCTGAGGGGAGCAGCAGACAGGCGAGCCAGGAGAGGTCTGCCGCGCCATGTGGGTCAGCTCCAGGGCAGGGATCGAACTCATGCTGAAGTGGCTTTAGCTTCTTAGTTCTGTGCTTTAACCCGCTGCACCACCTCGGAGTGCCCAATTTTTTAATACATTGCATTGTCGAAAAAGTCATGATGCATTTTCATGTGAAAAATGAAAAAAAAATACATCATGACTTTTCCCGACAACCCAATATTTTGTTAGATTTTGTTATAAATTTGGTTACAAATTTCATACTCTGTCTGAATATGAGTTGAAGTATTTTCCCCAATTTCTCCTTTGCTTTTTGACTGTGCTTCTATTTTTTTATTTAGTTGCACTGACTTTTTATGCCATCAAGTAAATAAAAATTTTCTTCTGAATTTAATATCATAATTACAGCCTTCGCCAATCTAAATAAAATACCAAAAAAAATTATCTTTCCTTCACATTGACACAGATATCTTTACATAACTGCACCTATAACAGATAGAGTTTAGTGATTTGCTTAAGTCCTATGTTGCTGAATAATCATTAATGTCAGTTTTGATAGAGACAAATAAACTGAGGATGAAAAGCGTCTTTGCCTGGGGTCACCCAACAAGCAAGTGTATATAGGATTTGAACACAGGCTGTCTGGCTCCCAAGTGTGTGCTTACTATATAAAGCGCCTATTTATTTTTACTGTGTGAATTCTCGGCCTGTAAGTTTAATAAGACCTTCTCTTACTGGGACAGAATAAACATTCACTAATATTTTCCCTCGGTACTTTGATGGTCTCATTTCTGTACATACATACCTTGAAATGCTGAAATGATGGTTGAAAAGTCAGGCTTAGGCCCTGAGAGGGATGGGCCGAGTCAAGATTAGAATGAGTAGGCTTTTCAGGATTACATGCAGACTACAGCTGACCTGTGTCTGTGGCTGTGTCCTTGGTCTTGGCTGGTAGGTCAGTTCTGGAGCCACTTCTGGAGCGCAGGGCCTCGTCAGGCGCCAGAGTTGAAGATCTGCCCCTCAAAGAGGACGGTGAAAACCGAATCAGCAAGTTGAAGAGAAAAGACTGGGGCCTGAGCAAGTCCCAGGTCATCGCAGAGAAAGCTCCGGAACCTGATCTGATGGTAAAAAAAAAATTAAAGCACTAGAGGTGTGCCACCTCCTCCTTGGTCACCAGGCCCCTTGCCAGTCACCTCATAGCCACATGTCACAGACAGAAGCCTGGCTGTGGTCTCAGGACACAGCAGCCTATGGTGGCATCAGATCTCAGAGTTGGCTAAGAAAAACTTGCACAGAGAGTCAAATCTCTAAGTCAATATTGTTACAAGATCTTGTCTTTACAACATAAACATGAGGGCGGACACTTGGAGTCATGATTCTCACCACCATGTACCATGAGTCAGTTCAAACATTGCCATTTCTCTCCTTTAAACTTGAAAACAAAACAGAACTTCTTCCATAAGCCACATCAAGTTGTTAAATGTGGCAAGACCAATCTTCCCTGAGACTCAGAGTGGCTGATTTCCAGTCTAAAAGACACAGCCCAACCGTGGTCAAAATCAAGTGTGTGGCGAGCCAGAGATATTCCCTTTAGTATCTCCACCACAGCACACAACAACATGGTAGGTTTAAAAACGGCTCCTGGAAAAGGCACAAAATGATGTAAAAGTAAACTATATTATTTTTAAAAAATGGCTCCTGGGAGTATAATGGACCAGGCGAGAAAATAACAAAAATAATGAAGAACCATATACCAGAGACATTTTGTGGGGGTGGAGTGGGGAATGGAATCAAAAACGGGGTGAGGGGAGGGAAATGCACGGGATTATGGTGATGGCACATGGGTGACTTGGTGATAGGAAACCCGCGGGGATTACAATTGAGATGGAAAAAAAATGTACAAAATGATGTAAAAATAGACTTTTGTAAAAGAAAAAAAAAAAGGCTCCTGGGGTGGTGCCTTTTAACAAGTTCCCATCTAGCAAACTATGTTGTCTAGAGAATTGATGAGCTCAGCCTTCGTCACTGTAAGAATGTTGTGTTATGTTGTGTTGTGTTTCCCCTGTGTAGAGCCCATCCAGAAAAACACAGAGGCCAAAGAGTCTCCAGTTGGTGGACAGTCGGCTGACACCATTTCATGCTTCTTCACCTCCTCAGTCAATGCCCCTGAGTCCGCCTCCACTCACTCCTAAAGCTGCCAGGACTCTAAGTAAGTTTTCCTATATCCCTCACTCTCCATTCCATCAGGAATAAATAGAATAGGTTAGTGACGCTTTATAACCTTATCTGCCACAACATATATGAGATTGTGTAAAGTTATTCCATTAGAGTGGTCCATTAGAATTTGGCAGAAGCCTTGGGGTTGCTAGAATGCGTTCATGTGTTCAAATCATGATCTGAGGGGCTCACGGACCCTTTTTGAGCGGTGACGTTATTATATATGAGGTGGATCTGGAAGCGGACCAGACAGAAAGCAAGTAACTTATGAACTATTAGGTAAATTGCCCTGTATTTTATACAGCGAAAGGTTCAAAATAAGGACAGGAAACAGACCTGTGCCATACACTACTGAGAGTTTGTTTTGGAGAGCCAGAGACTTTTGTACTTTGAAACAAAAGCATCAAGGAGGGGTAAGTTGTGCGTGCCACATGGGAGGCAGTGGTCAGCCTCGAATTAAAGATGATCAGGTAGTTTCCTGGAAGAATTGGGTATTGTGCCCTTTAAATGACCAAATTTAACTTGGTTAAAATTAACCAATACTCATGTGACAGGATGTTTTTCCTTCAGAGCTTCTTGTAAAGCCATTTGATGAATGGACATTTGTCACAAGGGATAAGAGCTTTTTCACTGTCCTCAGAAACCATAGACATGACCTTTGTCATTTAGCCAGGTCTGTGTAGGTCTAACAGTGATAAGTGGGTTCTGTGAGATTTCTTATAAATTCTCTGCCTTCATCACTTTGTATCATTTCTAGGTTCTCCATCATTGCAGACAGATGAGCTGATGACTGCTACCATCCCACCTCCTCCGCCCCCCAAGAGCAGCCAGAGGAATTCCACAGAGGTAGGGGACAGCAGCTGAAGGCTGGCCCAGAGGCCACTCTCATGGGGACACAGCATTGTGTTTGCCAAGCTTTTGTGTAGGCAGGTTCTTCCTGAAATTTGTCACTCTGATTCGTGGCTCATTTCTGAAATGACAGAAGATAGGGTAATTGAAACGAGAAAGGGGAGGGACAAGTAGACCTCACGCAGTTGAAGGTAGAGGTTCTCTACCTCACCTGTGCAAAGTAAGAAGTGAGTGCTGGTTCACAGTGGAAGACTTTGCTTCTTCTGAGTGACTGAGTTATTCTGGAATGATCCCTGGTTTTCCATCAGTCATTCAACAAATACTTGTTGAGTGCCTGCTTCCAAGTGCCCGGCACGCACATGCCAGCCTACAGCTAAATCTGTGATTAACTCAAGGAGAACAGGGAGGACACATCAGTCTTATCTCCCTTTTCGCTTTGCACAGGTTGTGCAGATAAATTTAGATCAATTAGAAGCTAAAGCAGAAAGTGGGGAAGGTGGGAGGAAAGACGGACCTGGGGGAAAGATAAGGCATATGACTGCTTTCCTGTGTCTTTCCCTTCAGATCGCTCCCCCACTACCTGTCCGAAGAGAAGCCAAAGTCCCACCCCCACCCCCTCCAAAAGCCCGGAAGTCTGGTGTCCTTTCTGTGGAGCCTGGATCCCAGTGAGGACCACTCTTCCCTCAGGACCTGATGCGCCTTGGAGAGCTAACACCTGGGATTGGCCTCCAGGGGGCAGTGTCCGCACCTCACCCTGCACCCTGCGCACTTGTTTTCCTGCCTGGGATGAGGTTCACCAGCTCCAAACTAGTTTTGTTCTTTTGAAATCTTTCTCTTTGAAGGGTGCCTGAGGCCAGGAAATATCTCCAGTCCATGTGGAATTTCAGAACGGGCCATAACCTGTACATTTCTCAAAGGAGAGGCCTTCCTTGTCATCATGAAGTCACAGCCCCCGGTGCGGAGGCCCGAGGACCTGCTGGTGCTCGAGAAGCGCTGTGAAGGCCGTGCAGCCACCCGCTGTGGGTTGGAGGCCTTTCTTGTTTGCTTCTGAAAAGCTGTTCCGCAGACATACCACACTCCATCATAGATAAATACTGAAAGAGACAGACCACACATATACTCTGGGCCTCAAAATAATAGATCCTTCTAATGTAGCTCCTTTGAGGAAAACAACACCTTTTACTGGACAATGAGTGCTTTCAACTATAAAGAGCTACACTGCTGAAAGAGCATGGACTCAGCCCTGAGCCCTGAGCTCCTGCGTCCCCTGACCGCCCCTCCCTGAGTCTGCCCTTCTCACACTCCTGGCTCATGGCCTTCCCTGTATCCCAGCAGCTACTCCCTGCAGGACTCCTGAAGCTCTTTCTTCAAACACACTTTTCTATTCCTGTTGCCTCCTTTGGGCACAAATCACTGGATTTAAGGAACTCAGAAGCCTGGGATAAACAGCTTCTCTTCCAGATCCCGATTGCATGGCTCAGAGTCCCCCATCTGCAGCCTGGTTTACCTGGATAATACAGTGCAATATCCCCCCTTGGTTATTTATTCATCTTGATTGTGGAGTTAATTTGATGACGTGTATGGTACTAATGCCAGTACTTCTTTCAAAAGAAAAAAGGGATGATGTATGAGCAAATACTATCTGCGCAGACACGCAAGTTACAAGGCATTTTGATCTGGGAAGGCTTCCAGGTTCATTTAAGCAACTCCCTCTTTGGAGATAGTAGTAATTGAGTCTAAACACAGGAAATCACAGGATTAAGACCTCATTAGGATTCTCACTAATAACTCAGCTTGCTAATTTAGACTTTATCCTGGTACCACTTAGATCCAGTATGCAAATTTGACACTTTACTACCTGTCTCTAGTTGGGACAACAGTGGAATGTTCCAGATCTGCCTGTACTCTTGGGTATTTATAGCAAATAGAAAATTTGATTGTGGATCCCCTACATCAGCAGGTGGCAGAGTTACCTACTGGGTCAGGGCCTTGCCCAGACCCATCCTTCCAGCGAGAGCGAGGACAGCAATTTCAGCTCTAAGAATCTAGATCTGCTTGCTGGCCTTTGTGTGCCAACACCCTCTTCTGGAATGAGACTCTAACTCATTACAGGGTCAAGGAAGCAAAACTCTGAGATGTGTCCAGAAAGACTCCCTAAATTAGTGTGTGTATTATAGAAGTGTTGAGGGGAAGTAGGTCCTTCACCCCTACAGTCTTCCTCCACACCCTCTCTAGAGCCTACAATATGGTGTAATGGAAAGAAACTGGGCTTTGGAATTAAACCCATTTGGTCGCACTTCATCTCTGCCATGTCATCTATTAACTTTGGAAACACCTACAAAGTATTTGAAATGCGCTGAGCTTTCCTTTCCTTGCCTTTGAAAAATGGTGATACTATCTGCTGCACAGGTGTTGTGAGGTTCAAGTGAGATGGAAATGTGAAGTAGCAGATTCACAGAATGGTCCTTAATTTTCCCTGCTGGGCCTGAGTATGCTCGATCCCTCCCAGTGTATTATTGGCATTCCTTACCTTTTTTTGTTTGTTGTTGTTAAAGGGTAACTTAAAATGCAGTTTCGTTGTGCACATACAATCCCTCTCCAAAAGGTGGGGTCTGTTGGAGTCTTTGCCATTGTTTTGCTATTCATGACTAGAAAGCAATGAGTTCGTAAGAACTGAAAAGGATTTCAGCTCAACGAAGAAGGAAGGAAGCAACACAGGAGTTGTTCCGGGCTTATGTGGAGGCTGGGTAACTTCTCAGAAGTTGCCTGACCGGAAGGGATTCCTATTCCCCACCCTACTTGTTCAGGCTTCCATTAAAATACAAAGATATAAACTGAGTCACACACACAAATCAAGCCAGTCCTTTGAGGGCCGGAGGGGTGAGACCTGAAGTGGGATCTTGGATCAGAGGCTGGGAACGTCTGATCCACCAACACCCAGAGACCTTCCCTTTTTAAATACTGTTTATTTTCCATCTGATTCACTTTCCACATTAATGAAAATATTAGCTCTCTCTTTCCTGAACACAAGGTATTTATTTACAGGTAATGTAAATAATAAATTACAGGAGGCATTGGAAGGTTTATCTCCTGAGGAAGCTGCTGGGTAAAAAGAAATCAGATTTGAGAAAAATTCATGAATAGTATCTGGCCTGAAATCAAAAAGGAAGACTACAGAGAAATGTTGTGTTATGATTACCTTAAATACTGGAGAGATATGGACAGGGAACAAAAAGAAAGAACTGGCCTTTCTGTTCTTGAAAAGAACGCTGAAGTATGGAAAGACATTGCAGGGAGCCCCCAGACTCAGTCTGGTGGCCACTGTGACCCAGTACCAGTCACCACACTGGGCCCTGAGGATGCAGAGTGCTCTGTGTTCAGTGCGCTGCCTGGGAAGTGTGACTGGGAAGTGAGTGGTGTGAGGGGAAGTCACCTCAGCCGGGCAAGGATGCCCCCCTCCATTTTCTTGTAAGGAGAGGCTGTTCCCACTTCAAAAACAGAAGTCAGGCTTGGAGATAACAATCTACTATTGTGAATTTTCCAGGCTATCAGGCCCTGCTCCTCTAATTGCCTCGAATCATGAGATGATTTCTTACTTAAAAATTGAGATGTGACAAGTCTTAGATGTACAGATGGATGCATTTTTACATAGATACACAACCTCTGTCACCGTCTGTCAGGACAGAGAGAGACTGCTTCTGTGTTGCCGAAACTTCTCTCCTGTCTTTCAAATTTGTTTCTTCCTTCTTCCTACTTCTCAGGTATAATGAAAGGGGAGAAAACCCCGCTGTTAACACAGGCTGTAAAGACTGTATGTGGACCTCAATTTCTTCATGTTATATATATATATATATGTACACTCGTGCGAGTCTATCTTGAGGCTCCATGATTTTTAGAAGCCTTTCAGTCACAGCTTTCTTTTATGCTAAGTGAATAAAAAAGAAAGCCAGAAGGAAACTTAAATTTCTGTACAAAGACTTTCAAATCCGCGCATCATGACCAAGTGGGATTTTAAAATTATGTGGAAAAGGTAAGTTTCTCTTGGGATGGGTTAATAGAAGAAACATCAATTTTAATGATCTACGAAAGGAGAAAAGATGGTTTTCTTTTCAGATGGATGACAGCAGGCTGTTTCCAAATCTAGCCAAAGCTGGTCTTCAGCCTATGCTACCCAAACTCATCTACCTATAGTCACTTTTTGTGAGTTGTTCGACACGTTGTCAAAACTTCTGTTGTCATGATTTTGTAAAACTAGTGCGTCTCAAACATGGACAGTTAGGAAAATATATGTTGGATTAGAAAAATTTTGTTCATATTTGCTATTATTTATTTTTTAAATTAAAAATGGAAATGTATTTTAAAGTATCACGTGTTTAGTTTATTCCCCTGTGTTAATGAAACAGTCATTTCTGGACTTTTCCTTTTTGACACCTTCATGTCACATCACACACCCCCGAGTCCCGTGGCCTCATTAGAGTCCTGTTAATTTAAACTTGTGCTGTGAGGTCCTCTTTGCCTAAAACCAATGAAAATGCAGACTGAGAGGTTCTGCCCCACCCCGAACTCTGTACCCCACCATCTGGCTCTTTGGTGACCAAGCTGACAATTTTCTAGCAGTTCATTCAACTCTCACAGCTTCAGTATCTTCACCCATTTGTTATTATAGTTAGGTAGCGGTAACAGGAAATAAAGAGTTTGAAAGGAGAATAGTAACTGACAAGGAAAGGATAGGAACTGAGGCTCAAACGAAGATGAACATTAGTATCACCTGGAAGAAACTGCAACCCCAGGCCCATTATGTCAGAATTTCCAAGTGAGCAGAATGACCCAGACACTCGTTCTGTTGTTTTTTTAGTCCTCCTCCCTTGTTATTTCAATATTAGGCGAAGATTGAGAACCACTGCAGTGTTTGATAATTGAAGTTCAATGTGAATTTTTTAAAATCCCTGCTAGTGGCGGGCTCAGCTGGAGAGAGCAGCTGCACTTCAGTTAGAATAACTGCCTTGTTTTAAGTCCTGGGTTTATACCTAAGTTTTTTGTTTTATTTTTTTGTTGTTGTTGTTGTTGTTTTGAGAAAATGTTCCAGCCCTTGCAAAATTTGCAATCTATTGCTTCTTAGAGCAAAAAATGCTTCACTGTCTCCATGCATAAGATGCCTGTTAAAAATGCAGGTGGTGTGTGCCCCAGACTGAATCAATTTGCCTGGGGAATCTCTGAATTTAGAGCCCCCACTGACAAACACTAGAGCATCTTCTATTGTAAAAATGTGTAAGTGCTGTTACCTCATGCAATGATTCTTGGCTTTTTCTTTTTTTACAGTCATCTCTAGGATACTACAGTGCTAAGTCCTTGGCTAAAATTGTCTTTATTCAAGAGTCCTATTTGCTTACATGATCATTTAAGGCCATATCTACTTGAGAACTCACCTCCTTAATCGTATCATTTGGTGTGTCTTATTTTGAAGACTGCGGATTCTTGAAGGTAGATTGAAATGAGTTAGCCATATTCAGATTCGGGGGAATGTTTATATTAAAATTCTTATGTTCACTTTCCTTCTGTTTAATAATTTGGCCATCTGAGACTCAAATACCCAAGACTTTTGTGGAAATTGCAGCTTACCACATGCCATCCTCAGCCTCAAACATCCTCATCACCATCCCCACAGCCATCAGGGTGTGTGGCCTCAGCTGCAAGCTTGCCTGTGTGTCGAGGCAGATGAGAAAGCAGGTCATGAAGCCCATATGTGAGGAGTAGGAACAAGTCTTTATTACGCAACAGGAGACGCAGAGTAATCTGTGTAGCTGGCCTGGTGGGAGCAGCTGGGCCCTGTAGCTCCAGTAGCGGGAGGCCCGTCCCTGCCCCAGTGGTGACAGGCACCTCAGAATCCTGGGCTCTCTCGGCCCCCTTGTCCTCGACAGTAAAGGTAGACAGAGCAACAGTGGCAGTCCTGCCTCAGTAGTTCCTCTGACTCTGGCCACAACAATGGCCCATCAGCTGACCAGTGGGTGACAGTCAGTGAGGGTCCCCCCACCCAGCAGCCCTATTTCCTTTTTAAAAATTTATTTATGCATACAAGAACTGGGGTAGAGGCTAGAGATGCGGGAGATGAGAAGATTTACCAGAGACAGAGTGGGGAGCAGAACAGGCCGACTGACTGAAGTATCACACTGCTGAGGGGAGCAGCAGGCAGGTCAGGAGAGGTCTGCTGTGCCCGATGGGTCAGCTCCCTGGCTGTGGGGTCAGATTTGTGCTACAGTGGCTTCGGGAAGCTTCATCATTCTGTGCTTTAACCTGTTGTGCCACCAGGGAGGGCTCCCTATTAGCTTTTATATGATTAATAGACAAAGCCAGGACAGAGACAAGTTTCAGCCTACCCTCCATAACTATGTTTTTATGCCTATGAACGACACACCAGGGTGATATTATTTACTGCTTCATGCACATGCAGAATACATCTCGCGGCCACACATTATCTACTAGGCCACCTGGTTATAGGAAGACTGCCTGAGAAACTTGGAGAAAACTGTATTTTTTCACTAGCCCAGTAGTGTCTTTTACACTGGGGTTCTCTCAGCTTCTAGTTGACTTTCAAAGGAATTGGTGACATTCATTCTAAGTGGGAGGAAGACTTGGGTATGGCCTAGCTTTCCAAGCATATGGACGAAGACAAAGTTACCAGCCCAAGGAAAACCAGAGCTGCGTGAGCATTTGTGACCTGTTCCCCTGTGGACTGTTCTTGTACGCACAGGGCTGTGCAGGCGCCATGGCACTCCCATACTGAATAATAACGTGTTTTCCACTCGCCTGCCCTCTGTCGCTCACTTGGGACGACTCCCTGGGGGACCACAGTGCCCCTCCCCCACCAGATTGGGAGAAAGACTTCACATTTATGCCAATTTATTCACAGCACAGAACTTTATTATGAAATATGCACTATTTGGCATAGGAATTTCTAAAACGCACACAGTTAACTTACAGCTATTAAAGGGGTCACACATCTCTGTGCCAGTGTTATGTTTGTGTTGTCAAATGGGTTGTGTTTGGACTCAATGGGTTTAAATTTTCTTCTGCCCCTTTTCTTCTTCAATCAGTCTTTCCTGGAAAATAGGTAACAAATATAGCAAAATTGATTTTACTAGCTGAATTTCATTGTGTTTTGGCATTTTAATTTCTGAAATATCAATATAAAAAGAATAAGCTTTTTGTACTAGAAAGTGATAGAAAGATATAGAATATAGCATCTCTTTTAATACACATACAAGCAACATTAATGGCTTGAGGATAAGATGTGAAGAAAGAAGGGAATGAAAAATCTGACCTGTTGGTTTGCACTTAACCTAAGCTTTGCTTCCATTCCTTTGTTCTACAGTCCTGTTTGGGAAACTTCATTTCTTGTTCTTATCTTTATTGTGTAATAAACAGGATTAGAAAAAGAAAAGAAATAGAGATACCTGCTTTTCTGATTGTTCTGTAAGTAGAAATGGAGAAAATGAATGTTAAGGGGAAGGATATCCTAAAGGAACTCTGCAGAGTTTTGTGGACTCCACCCCCTACTCCAGCTTTCTGGACTCTGCCCCCTACTCCAGTGATTGGAAACTACAACTCCCAGCAGTACCAGGGAGAGAACTGCGAGGACCCAAGGGCGGAGCTAAGCAGGCATTCTGGGGCTTTGGGGGATAAATAGGGCACCATTTCTCGTCTCTCGCCCACTCACTGGGGAACGGCTCTCCAGATGGTGTGAGTGGGGCTAGTTTAGTTAGTTTGTTACCAGAGCTCCAAGCCAGCCCAGCAGGTAAGATATTCCAGGTACTTTGTATCCCTCTCTCTTTCTCTGGGTTGTTTCCTTTTCTTTTCTCCTTTTGTAAATAAACCCATTATTGACCCTTTTCTGTAATCTGCAGAGCAACTGAATTTTAAGTGTGTGGGTGATGCCCCACAGACTGGCAGCCCAGTTCACTCTGGGGTACACTAACAGAAACAATAGCTTATCTTGACATATGATTTCCTGAGATGGTCTCTACTTTCAGGATGATCTGTAATTAAGGGCAATGCCTTCTAAGGAGCTTGAGTGGACCACATTTTCTGAGAGCATCAATATCTTGAATTTCCCAATGAATTCAAGATTCAGCTTCATGTTCAAATCTCTATACTTTTTTTTTTTTTTTAAATATCTAAAACCATGTTAGTAGATTTCTATTCTGGATGGGAATCTGGAGATCATCAAAGTGTTGTCAGCAAGTTGGGAACCAGTCCAGCCATTGTGGAAAGCTATGAGGAGATAACCTCACATCACTAAAAATGGATCTACTATATGGTCCAGTGAATCCACTCTTAGATATCTACTCAAATAAACACAAACACTAATTTGAAAGGAAACCTGCACTCCTATGTTTATTGCAACTAATTACAATAGCCAAGATATGGAGACAATCCAAATGTTCCCAAATAGATGAATGGATCAAAAAGTGATGGTATAGTTTTACAATGAAATATTACTCAGCAATTAAAAAAGGCAAACTCATGCCATCTGCAGCAACATAGAGATGGATGGGGATTATGCTCAGTGAAAGAAGTCAGAAGGAAGAAGATAAATATCAGATAGTCTCACTTCTATATGGAATATAAAGAAATCAAACTAAAGGTTAAGAAGAATTCGAAACTAGCAAGTTGGCCATAGACCCCAGGCATACAGCAAAGGAGGGGAGAGTAAGTGGGGGGGTGCAAAACGGGGAGAGCTGAACACGAGGGACTACAAGGATGTAAGAAAAAAACATTTTAATCAATTAATTAGAAAAACCTAAAAAGAGCATTGGCAACCAAATATGTGACTCTGAATTATAAATTTACAAGCTTGGGATTTTTATTTCAAGGCAGAAAACAAAAACTATATATAAATCATAGAGCACTGTTTTTGATGTCTACATTTTCTAGAGTTTGGGAAAACTGTATCATCCTAAAAACAATTGAAGAATATGGTCAAGATTCTAGGGGGTTTGTTGAATATATTTGAAAAACTGACATGGACAAATGGTAAGAAATTTGTTTTGTCAGTTAGCCCAAAGGCTTGGTTTCGGAGAGAGAAATTGTATGGATTTAAGAAAGAAAAAGAGGTCTAACCGCCTGTGCTGTCTTGCCATGAAAAGGAGCGTTGGTGAGGCGTGAAGTCCCACAAGAGCGCGAGCCTGGCAGTAGGGAGGGCGCCCCTTCACAGGCGGACACGTGGCTGTCCCGCCCATGGCTCTTCCATCTCAAAAGTTCCATGCTATTGTCAGTATCACTCACCAGAACTCCTCTCAGATCCCTGAGGGGAGAGTGGAGCTGGCGAATGGTACATTCCAAGCGCTGAGGCTCTGCTGGTTGATCAGACTCCTTGGTTACCTGAAGAAAAAGAATGCGATTCTTGGAGATGGAACTCAAAATAAAATGGTATTTTCTATCCTTCACACGCCATTTCCCCACCTCCGCCCCAAATTGTCTATGGAATGTGCAGTCAATGAGGGTTGTATCTTCTTGAGTAGATTTGTTTTTAGTTTTTACTAAACGTGTCATAATTTAACAAGAGTTGCTTCACATCTATCTTTCCTTATAATCAAAATTATCTTTCACATTTCTCCATTAAGAAGTCTTTTGCTTTCCCAATGAAAACCGAATGGTTTTAAGCTTCTACAGCTGAGTTTCCCATCCTCCATAGTCATCCTGTAGGGCCTAGTTTCCTGTTCACTTAAAAAGCAACAGCTGTTTTCTGTGAACCCACTAACATTTTTTTGAATTAAGTAGGTAACATATCATATGGCCTCTTTCATGTAATCCTCATGTGACTCCCAACAAGTCCCACTTTATGGATAAAAAACCAAGTCCTCTCTCTCAGTGTTGATAAAAGCTCTGTCATCGATATTAAATCAAAGGCAGCAATTTTCCAGTATACGATTTTGTCTGAGTTTACTAAGTGGTCACCAGCTTCTTAGCTTAAATGGCTCTATCTGTAAAAATTATAGGGCATGCATTTTTGAAAAGGATACTTATTTTTAAGTTGTAAAGTATACTGCTCGCCTTGTATCCTAGAAAGTCTAAATAGGAGAGGTTAAAAAAAAAACCACAAGCACAAATTCTAGGATTTTCTTTGCAATACAGCTTGCTCTGCGGCACAGTTTGCTGTATTCTCTCAGAGGAGTTACTGCCATTTGCTTTCTTGTTCTGTCTGAATGCAAAGGCATGGGACTTGACTTTGTGTTTCATCTCCCCTGAAAACACCAAAGACAGAGCCTCCTTGGGGCATGCACCATTTCGCATAGTGGACTTGAATCAAATAAGCCACATCTTATTTGGAAACTGAGGAAAACTTACCTCTTGGAAAGAATCAATCAAATTTTCAGCATCTCTCTTTCCTCCCGGGCGCAATCCATAGGACCAATGTTGGCTGGAGCAGCCCATCACACACAAAGTCAGTAGAATAAGTCCAGCTAGAACTTTCGGAATTGGCTCCATTCTAAGGGAAATCAATGCACAGCCAAAATAGACCCAGAATGCATGGAGCAAGACTCGCCCCACAGAGGCTGGAAGTAGCCACCTCTACGGTTCTCACACAGACACTGCAATCTGCACCACTACATGATAGCCTTGAGATCCCTAGCACTGGGGACAAAAGCAGTATATAATTTAAACTCATCTGTCCGGCACCTTTTAATGCAAAGCTAGCCCAATTTTAATTTCAATTATTTATTTGGCTACCTAAACCTCGTGATTCCTCCCTGTCAAGTCTACTTTTTTGCCTTAACAGATTTTCCTTGTGATGGATTTTCAACCATGCCATTCCTGAAATTAAGAGAATTGGGCCATTTGCACTGAAAAGTGGCTCCAACCAGGAGTCTCTGGATAATTAGACTTGCTTGACATTAAGTGGCTACACAGTGCTATTGGTGGCATTTTGCTGAGTGTCTGTTCTTTAATCTTCCAGTAGTTACTGCTGACTGGGCCATCTGTGAGAGTGAGACAAGACCCAACACCTCTCACAGCCCTGAGTCACAGACCAGATGCCTCCTTGGCCACAGGGGTCTGGAATTGTCTAATCACATATGGTATTATCACAGAGTCTTCAAATTAACTTTCATTTGATGGGAAAGAGACTAAAGGCAAATTCAAACACTGGTTGCTAAGTTGTTGTAATTCTCCAAAGGCTGGATTTCTGAAGGTCAAGATTTGTTTAGACACTATCATACTTGAACTCAGCCCTTAGGGTGTAAAATGCCCCATAGACAGTATGGCATGTATTCTAGAAATTGCGTTAGAAGTACCCAGCTGACTCTCCCTGGTGGTGCAACACTACAAGCGGGCCATGGCTGCTTCAGTGCAAGCTCGATTCCCAGCCCCAGAGTTGATCCACATGGCAAGGCAGATCTCTCCTGTCTTGCCCTCTGCTCCCCTCAGCAGTGTACTTTGTCAATCTACCTGTTCTACTCCCCACTCTGTCTCTGGTGAATCCTCTCATTGCCCCTGCACCTCTAGCCTGAACCCCACTTCTGTATGTATACATAAATCTTAAAAAAAAAAAAAATTTGCCACCAAGCATTTTACCTGTTTGTTGGGCAAGGAGCCAAAAGAATCCCAAGCTTTCTTGGAGTATTGAGTTCTGTAACTTTTCTTTCTTAACTTCCTTTTTATATGAAACTTCTCCAGGATCTGCAGTCTTCCCTGCTGGTTAATTGTATTGCACTTGGACTATGCTTTTTTTTTTTGTTAAATAGTAATTTTTTAAAAATTCTCACATAAAGCCTTTTAATGGTGTATGTAATTGGAACACCCACTGTTGTTTTTGTTAAACTTCTTAAATCTTGTCCATTAAAACCTCAGTTAAAACTTTTATAGCTGGATTAACAATTTAAAAGAGATTAAAATCTCTCTGGGTTGGACTCCCTTGAGGAAACTGACAGAATCTAACAAAAGTTCAAGAAAATAACTATTTTAGATTACGTGAAGTTAAATGTGTACATGAAAATGTTCACGAGAGGCTTTAAAATAATTACAGTAAGAAGTTGAGTCAGATTGCCAGAGAGCTAATCTCAACCCTTCGACTTCTCATTTGTAAATATAGGGATTTAAACCAGATCATACAGCTGCAGCCAGTTTAAAAAATCTTTATAAATAGTAATATGATTGATACTATGCAAAACCCAGAGAGTTTCTTGAAGATAGTGTGAGCTTGAAAATTCTCCAGTCTTCTGCCCACCAGATTCCCTCCATAACTTATGTTGAAAACTTTCTACAGCATCAAAAAGGTAAACTAGGGCCCTCCCTGGTGGCGCAGCGGGTTAAAGCACTGCACTGAGAAGCTTAAGCCACTTCCACATGAGTTCGATTCCCGCCTGCCCCAAAGGAGTCCACATGGCGAGGCAGACCTCTCCTGACCCGCCCGCTGCTCCCCTCGGCAGTGTACTTCGTCGATCTGCCTGTTCTCCCCACTCTGTCTCTGGTGAATCCTCTCACCCTCCGCATCTCTGGCCTGTACCCCAGTTCTATATGAATAAATAAATCTTTAAAAAAAAAAAAAAAGGTAAACTAGTCTTACTACTGTGGAAAATAGTATGGAAATTCCTCAATAAATTAAAAATACATCATCCAGTCATTCCACTTCTGGGGATATATCTAATACATCTATATCTATTAATAGATTTGTGAATCTATTATTCCTTGTGATTGATTTTCAATGATGTCATTCCTGAAATAGAGCAAATTGGGTCATTTGCGCTGAGAAGAAGATCTATGGGTCTATTAATAGCTCTAGATCTAGATATATCTCAAAGGAAATTAACATGATATGCAAAGGGTATCTACAAGATGTCTGTGTTCTGAAGTTCAATGCAGTCACAGTAGTCAAAATACGAAATCAACCTAAGTATTCATCCATCAACAAGTTAATGGTTACAGAAGTTGGGATACCTACAGACACACATGGAATAGTATTCAGTCACAAAAAGAAGATGTTGCCATGTATGACAATATGGATGGAGCTTGAGGACAACATGCTAAGTGAAGTAAGTCAGAGAAAAACTGATAGTGCATGACATCACTGCTAAGTTCCAGTGTAAGGTGAGGTGGTCTAATCTCACCATAACTATTCAAAATAGTATTTTAAGTTCTTTTATTTTATTTTTGATTTTTTTTTACATCATTCTTCACTTTGTGCACTTTTTCATCTTCATTGTAATCCCCATGGGAGTATTGGAAGTTCTAGCTAGAGAAATTAGGGAAAGATAGAGAAGAAAATCCAAATTGGGGAAGCAAAGTTATAATTTGCAGGTGACAGGATAAAATCAGGAGCCCTCAAAATTTTATGGAAGAACAAGCAAAACAATCATTTCAGCAAAATGGCAGCATATGAAGTCTACATCCAAAAATCTTTCATTGGATTTAAATCCTTTTAAATCTTTTATTTCTCTTCTATGTGTCCTGCATTCTTTAGCAGGAGGTTGAGGGCTCATCCCTTGCCCTGAGGGTTTGTCCCTAACACATGGATGTGCTAGTCACCCAGTACAAGCACTTAAAAAGAGAATCATTACTCTTTATTACATTTACTTAAATGATTGTCTTCACCTAATTTATGTCTGACTGTAACTCATAATAGTAAAGGGTGTCATGTTAATAAGCATCTATTCATAAATGATTACATTTAGGAGAATTTCAGTAAGTAGAGGTTTGAATAAGTGAAACAAGTGAATTAGGTCTAATGCTTCCTATATTTCTACATCAAAGTTCATTTTAGCTGTTGTAGAGTTAAGTCTATACCTAACTATTGACTTGAACGTGTTTTATTAGCTAAGCTGTAAAATGGTTAAAAATAACTGGAAGCTTGCTCATTTTAGAAGTAGGATTCGCAGTTTCTCCTTGGGTAAATCACCAAACCTAGCCTGGTGTCGTCTGTGACTCCATCTGTGAGGACGTCATCCTTTACCTCGTCACCTCTGTGGAGGTTGTGAGCTTCATGATTGGGAAGTGAACAGGACCAGCTTTAAATATACTTTAAAATACAGGAAATAAAAAAGTATGCGATAGAATATTGTCTAAATTATTTTAACTATTTCACTTAGGTACTTCCAATAATTTTAGTACCAGTCAGATGTGGAATTTCATCCCACTATAACACTATAACAGGTAAGGAGAGACTTCTTTTCAACAAACAAGTTTGAAGAGTGCTATTTAAATTGTCCAGTTTATTTCCTGTTTGCTAAAAGAGATGTGATTCTCAAAAGCATTGCTTAAGTGATGTTGGTTGGACCAATTAAATGGAAATTACGACTTCTGAACCTTATTTTCAGGTTAATTACTAAGCTCTGGTTAAGTATCACTATATTTCTTGTATATTACTTCAGTTCATATTAAAATTACAGAAAGTATTTAAAAATTTTTATATAAGCACAGCTACATTGTCTTTGAATTCATTCAATGTTTTGTGCCCTGTAAGTCTGCATTATCTTAAGTCTTACAGATCTCAAGTGCAAATGCCAGATTTCTTTTTCTACGGCACTGAATATCAAATATGCAATTGATTTTTGATGGTTACTGACAAACTTTGAACTTGAAACTTTCCATGGTTCTAAGGAAACCAGGAAATGGAACTTAGTACTAACTGAGTTTAAATAGGACTTTAGAGATGTTAATTTTATTCTAAATTTAGCAGTTTCTTAAACTTTAGAGGATGGTTTTACAGGAGTGACTTCATCTTCAGCATAAAAGTTAACATCTCAAAATAATCAAGTTGCAACAAAAATAATTTGATGATCTTGCTGAATGACAGATGAAAACCTTTTTGCCTAATGTAAAATCTCAGCAGGAAGAACTCAGGGTGAACAGCTGACAAGTGTGAAAGGGTTTGAGAATTAATTGTTGGATAAGATGTTTTCCAAGGAAAATAACTGCTTTTCTTGATAGAGGGATGGCTTTCAATTTTAAAGATAATACTTTCTTCTTGGAAATTTAATAAATTTTAAGACTTCATATGTTGGAAATGATCTGAAGTTGATTTATAGTATAACAATCAATTCATAAAATGAACAACTGGAGAAATGTTCCAAATCTTGATTTATGATGGTAACCCTTAGAAAAAGATAACATACAATGTTTCTTTCCTATTAAAATTTTTTTGAACCCATAGCTGCAGGAATCAGACTATATTACAGCATATATTCCTCTAGCAATTATAGGAGTACGGAACTTTACCGAAGTTGATAATCTAGCTAATGTAGTCTTCCCCCAACAACTTTGTTTTTACATATATTCCAACATTAGGACTAATAGAAGTCTTCTCTTTTGAAACTTTCTTCCCATCTTCAAATTAATTTTCGGTTAAGAATGTTTTGGAAACAGTGTATTTAACCAACACACTCATGATAACAGGTAATATTCTTCAGGTAAAGAGTAACAAGCGAATGATTAGAAAGTAGTTTTTTCTTTGGTTGATGCAATGAAATTTCTTAATGTAATTGTTAGCTACCACGGTTGATTTTAAGAAAAAGATCATAAGGATCATAAATTTAATGCTACCCTCATAAAGATGAATCCGTTAAGTGTTATACTGGATTTCTTTGTCCTTTAAGGCCCTTGACCTGTAATATTGGTCATCGACGCAAATGAAAAAGTGTAAGCAAAATATAGAAAAGTGTAAGCAAAATATGGAAAAGCAAGACAAACTCCTTTTCAACATTTCACATTGTTTATTAATGCTTATACATTAGATCCCAAATCTGCAGTTTCTAAGCATAACATGTTTAGATCTTTCAGATTCTTCTGCAGTTTTAGGTAATGTACGTCTACAGAGGTACCCTTAGGTAGATGAACAACTTTCTATATTGAAAATATAGTACAGAGTGAAATGATTTAAATATAATTTAGGCACATATTGATTATGAAAATAGATATCTCTCATAACAATACTTCTCTGTCTTGGTAAAAATAATAAAGCAAAGAAAATAATTCATTTCTAAAGTTGCTTTCCTCTCCCCATAAAGGTCCAGTCTCCTCCTATTATGCATATGAATCCTTTACTATTAAGGAAAGCTTTGCATATGTATGTGTGTATATATAGATATATATATATGTCTGTGTACAAATTTATATAGAATAAGCTACGTTAATACTGCAGAAATGTCATTCTCCCAAAGGAGACAGTGGTTTTTAATGAATCTTTGCCTCAAACTGATGAGTCTATAGAATTCAAGCCCATTTGGACACAGCACATTTCTGCTCCTGGAGTAAACACAAGGATACTGGCAAGCAAGTACAGGCCCTATCACTGCTACTGCAGATAATGACTCGGGAAAATCAGACTCAGCTCCACTACAACAAAACGAAACCAAATCAGAACAGAGAAGTAAAAGAGCCATAGGTGCAGACTGAGTGGTATTAGATTTTGGACCAAATACCTTTATTTTTACTTATTAAGTTTTCTGGTTGTGATAAACTCTCACTTTAAACTTCCCTCACTTTCATGTAGGGCTTCAGCTGCAATTGTATTATGTTAGCATTTCAAAGACAGCTTTGCCTTATTCACTTATATTCTCTAACTAAGATGTTCTTAGAGTAGCTTAGAATTTTACACTAAGCATTTCAAATTTGGCATTTGAATTAAATGAAATTGATAATGCACCTTGGTTTTTTTGGTTTTGAAGTATCTTTATCTGCTTATTCTGACTAAGAGGAAATGAGGCCAGTAGTGTAAATAGGTACATCTGGTATTCACTGGACCAAGCTAAGGATGCAATTCTAAGGAATGTTTATTGGAAAGGTGTCACTATGGGTAAACACTTTTCATCCAGATGGTTCCACAGGATTTTATGCTGACAACAGTGTATATCTTTCCACTGTCTTACTCAGTCAGAATAGAGGATTTGTTTCATCTAGTTGCTGTTTTGTTCTAAGAAATAACCATAATAAAAATGAACTTGAAAAAAGAGCCCAAGGGAATCTGATCTCACCATCTTCACATGGTGTGACAACTATTTAAGTAGGGGAGGCATCACTAAAGCTATTTTTAACCTGAACAACCTTTTAAAATTTTTCTTAAAGTTTAACAATTTAAATATTTGTACTGCATCTAGAGATTCAATAAATATAATTGCATATGTTGTGCTTTTCATAAATTAAAATCCTCAAGTACATTTAAACTGAGATAGTATTTCCACATCATGCCTATGTATAAGCAAATGTAATAGATAATATTCCTGGCCACAAAACCTGACAAATCCCCCTACAAACTCAAAAGGCAACAGCCTATTCTAGTTTCTCTATGTCTATTAAGTGAGTGCTCCTCTGTTAAAATCAGAATGTGGAAAGCCACTTTCCCCTTTTGCACTGCTGAGAACAAGCATAATCCTCTGAATGGTTTCTTATTCTCTTACAGTGTTATTTCTTCTCAAGTGAGTGGGTGGAGAAATTAAAGTGATAAGAAAAACATTTTTCATCTTGGGCATCCAGTCCTGGAATTCTCATCTGACACTTTGTGACATATGTAGTGGTGTCAGCATCTCTTCAAATATAGCTCCCTTCACGTTGGATCCTCTCAGGTTGGCTTCTTGAAGGTCGCACCCAGACAGGTCACAGTTCTGAAAGATAAAAACAATACTTAGGGAACTGAGATTTAGCTGTTCCCTCTCAAAATGTCTTTTGGGGCATATTAGGAAAATGTTCCTAATTGATTTACTGGATTTAAATTATGTAATAGATTCCCCATCCCCTAATCTCCACATTTTTTAAGGCAGGGAACTGTCTTTTTTTTAACTCCAAATTTCTGTGAACATTTCAGTGTTTTAACAAATGAAAACAACAGTAACCACCACCACAATTGGCAGCTGCTTTGAATTCTTCTGAAGATCACAGGGTGACAGATGAGACAGACATTCTGCCAAAGACCCTGGGGATGATGGGAACAGTGACTAGAGAAGGGTGATTATAGGCAACAGTTTAGGGTGACAGTGTCAGCTGCTGCCCCCCCAGTAGTTAACTTAGTCAGTTTTTGTAATCAGCAGTTTTAACGATATTAACTACATAGTACCTAAAATCAAGGAGGGGGAAATCATCTCAGGTGATAACATAACAACAAATAATTGTGCTCAAAACAGGTTTCTGCCTTCAATCTTTGGCTGGTTCTTTTTATGCCTGTAAATTGGGGGTGGGGGGGCCGGTGGTGTGAGGGGCAGCAGGGTTGTGGCTGAAAGCTATCAAAAGAGCAAGAAAAAAACATTTTTAAAAATCAATAGCAACCTGAACTTTTATATACTCATCTCCACCAGCCAACCTGTGCCAGATTTTTCCTATGCAGAGCTTCACTCCTCAGTGTGACAGCAACTAGCCACATGTGGCGATTTACATTTCAAATACAATTAAAATTTTAAAATCCATTTCTTAGTTGCACTAGCCACTTTTTAAGTACTCAACCACTAACAATGATGGTGGCTACTGTACTGACCAGCACACTGAAGAACACCTCTAACTTCAGAAAACACTGCTTCAACTCTCTGGTCTATATAGACTCGTCAACAGCAGTGGGGCCTGTGTGTTAAATCTAAAATTCAAGGTAACATATAGAAGACAATTGAAATGGAAAAGATAACTGGACAAAATTAAGGCTTCAAGCTGAGTTTCAAAGGGAGTTTATTCACAATTTTTCCTGAAGCTGACTTTAAACCTGGATACCATTTAAATTTCCTCAAGTAGTTCAGGAAAAAATCTGGTCTACTTAATCTTAAGAAAAACATGATAAATTAGACTAATACAGTTTCTATCAAATTCATGTGCTTGAAAGACTCTAGGAAAGGAGGAGAAATGAAATCAACCTAAAGCAAATGTCAGATGAATCCTCAAATCTGAAACTGGCATAACTTGGGTAATTGAATCTGGCTCTAGAATTCAAATTTGTTGAAACAAACAATTGAAAGGAAAACACCTCCAGTGGTATTGACATGTTAGCTGGCAGGTTTTTCTCAGCCAACTACTTTGTTTAGGTTGCAAGAGATACTCCTGCAACTCTTTTAGATTAACAAAGGCTCTTTATAAACATTGGTGACTCACCTCTAAATCAGTTCCTGCTAGAGTTGCTCCTCTGAGGTTACAGTTCTTCAACTTAGCATTTTTTAAGGTAGCAACTCTCAGGTTAATTCCTGTCATTTGGCTCCCTTCCATATCCACACCTTTCAGATTAGCACCTAAAATGAACATATTTGGAGAGTCATTAAACTTAACAAATACTCAGTTACCTACCTTCAAAACACTGCAAAAGGACTTACTGGAGGTAAATGATGAAAGTCTCTTTTAATTTTCAAAAAGGGCTCTGTGAAGTATAAACTTCAGTTTCTTAACCAATGTAGATAAATAGCTTACTGCTAATGATAAATTATCATTATACTATAAATTAAGAATGCATGAACCAATTGCTTTTGAAAGGGATGAATTCTGTCTCATGATAATTTGCTCCTACATTAAAATACCTCTAAGTTTACTACAAGGAAAGTTCAATGTCTTCTAAATACATTCAAATAAAAAAAGTGACTTGTTAACATCCAACATAGCAACAATGAGTTCGTAAACAAAACATTAAATCTAAAATGACAACTCCCTGACCTTGTGCAAAGTGAAACTCTTAGTTTTGACCAAAGCAAGGGATTCATGTCCTATTAGAAAGCTTAAGATACTGATATTCAAATCTGCCTCATTAAATATGAAGACTGGCCATCCCCTGAATTCTCAGTTTTGTTAACACATGACTGAGATTGAGATATGACATATGCCATTGCTAATTCTCCAAGTATGAAGACAGAAAATTTACCTCCCACGTCTTATCCATGAGCAAATTTTGCCAGGCATCTGACTTTTTGTTTCATTTCAGAAATGTTAATTATAGATAGAACCTCACCTTCTAAATTGGCTTTAAGACCAGAAGGATCTTCAAAATTACACAGTTTCAGCGATGCCCCTTCTGCATTAGAACAGAGCATCTTGACTCCCTGGAGATTTGCACACTGGCAAAGAAAAGAGGTTAAGTCCACATATTAAGGTTTTTGTTTGGAAAAGAAAAAACAAATGGTTCACACAGTATCATAAAATACAGAAAAGGAGGAAAAATGCTCAATTTGATATAATCACTTTTTGTTTTCAACACTTAGAAACTGAAACCAGTAAGAACTGAGGACTGTATTAAAGAAATAGTTCCATAAAAGAATGATTTTTAAAATAAAGAAACCCCTCCCACGACCTTCCCCACCAACTGCCCTGGTTAAAGTCTTAGCACCATCAAGCTATAGCCAGCCACTGTGGCTTGAGTTGGATCCCCAGCCAGGGAGCTGACCCACATGGCACAGCAGACCTCTCCTGTCTCGCCTGCTGTTCCCCTCAGCAGTGTATTTCAGTAGATCCTCCTGTTCTGTTCCCCACTGTGTCTGGTGAATCCACACTCACAAACCCCTCCCCGCGCCCCGCCCCCCACTCACATCTGGCCCCAGTTCTTGTATGCATAAATAAATAAAAATAAATCTTAAAAAAAAAAGGGAAAAGCCAAATTAACAAAAGCATATCCAATTTACACAAAACATAAGCATTTAAAGAAGTTGGAAGTCAGAACTAGGACATCCCTAACTATATTTTTATATAAAAGTCTGGGCATGATGATATGACATTTAAAATCTAAGGGTAAATGTGCTGGAAATATGAATTTGCCCCTCCTTATTACACAGGAAATCAATAAAATTCTTGATGTTCAGTAATGCTATACCAGCACATTCATTCCAAAGGCCAGAATACTTCAGTCTAGCAATTATTGGCATCTTTCAGTTATAAAACATCCCTGTTGGGTTTTTCTGTACTAACCATTGCTAAACAACACTGTCAACCTTGAGCATCCAAATAAGTGCAAAATGTACAGCGAAAAGGTAGAAAATGTTTAAATTTGAAGTCATGTAAGTGCCTTTCAACGTATTCAGTGCCATCAGATCTGAATGCTAACCATTACTGGAGAAGTCAGGAGACTATAAAGTTGACATAACTTCAGGCTTTTACAAATCTTTACTGTCCAAGTAGATAACATGTTTTAAAAGCTATAAGGCATTACATGAATGACAATAGTACTTGTTATATTTACCGATCAGATATAGTTATCTACATATTATATATATATTCAAGGTGCACACACATCAGCAAAGAAATCTAAAATCTTAAGGCTGTCCAAGTGATGTTACATCTATTTCTATTATGAAAATTCTTGTTTGAAAGGTACAGTTTTATTCACCTGCAGTCAATTCTCACGAAAGGGAGATAAGCCATAGACCATTTCAAACCACAGATGACTTGTCAAATGCACACATTCTCACCTACACCTGTGCCTTAACAAGGTCATACAGAAGTTCAGATTGATAACTAAAATAATAAGGATTTAGAAGGACCATATTAACTAAAAATGGCCAGATTTTAAATACCTGAAAATGTAACGAGACAGGAAGCTGATACATATAAATAAATGCTTCTGGTTTTATACAGTATGCTCTCAGTAAAATACACTGTAAATATTATTAAAAGTTCCCATGGTTATTAGAAAGTAATGAATGACCTATATTTAAGGCATTCTATATTATTCTATGCTACAAATGTCACAAAGCAAATACATAGTGAAAATGAGTGAAGAGTGTGATCGTTTACCATGGAAAGTATCTCACCCTCCATTCATCAAAGAGTAAAGTGGGTTCCTAATATTGAGATTTTAGAACTCGGCTACAAATTAAGTCAGCACTGCAGCTATAAGAACTAGGCTGTTTTATCTCTTATCAAGGGGCAATGTGTTTGATGAAAACGGGCTATTATTTTTTTTAATATGATGTCATATTTAAAAAATTACCCTAATCTAAGAGGTGAAGTAAATAGTAATAAGTAAAATAATAAGCTGCTTTAACATAATCTATAAAGATGTACAGACAGATAAAACTGGTTGGTGGAGGTCTAAACAGGGCTTTGTTATACTAGTCTATTTTGTATGTATTTGACATTTTCAAAAGAAAAAGTAGAAGCAAATGCATGCTGTAGAGTCTCATTCATAGTTTCTATGAAGAAACTAGCCTTTGGGGCTTGAGCAAATGTCCAGATTTTAGTTTCTCAGCCTATAAAACTGTAGGTCAGATTTGATTACTAAAAGTCTCTCCCAGCTCACCCCGTTCTCTTAAGTATTGACTGGGATAATGCAATGGATAGGAACAGCGGAATTTTTAGACTTGCTTTTATGCAGCAGGCTAGAGTCAACCATAGCAGGCAGACCATGTGGAAGAAACACTCTAAAACATGCTCAAGAATAGGCAAGGGAACCACTGATTTGCAACTGAGATGTCTTGGTTTACAGCAGAACAGGTTAGTTTCTATGAAGAAGTTTCACAGTCCATAAGGAAAGGAAGCAAAATCGTTTATTGTTTGAGGAATTCAACATGAACGGTGAGACCACTAAGGGTATTTTGTGTGGCACTGTGCTTTAGTGTACATTATATTATGGGCACTGCAATACAGCAGGGTATTTATCAGCAGTCATTTTCCAATGCAAAGGACAATTAAATTAATTTGAGTTCACAGCTTATACAGTGACTCTTCTGCCTGAGCCATTTTTATTTTTGATAATTAAAGTTAAATTCTATAGCATATCACTATGGCACCAAATATGTACTCAGTTAACAGCCCTTGAACAACATGGCGGGTTAGGGTGCTGATCCCCATATAGTCAAAAATCAATGTGTAACTCAAAACTTAACTACTAATAGCTTACTGCTGACTGGAAGCCTTCCTGGTAACAGAGATTCAAGTAACATATATTTTGTATGTTGTATTCTTGTAATTATCATAAGCTAGAGAAAGTTAAGAAAACTATAAGGCAAAAAAATACATTTAATTTTGGCACTGTATTAACTGATACTGTAAGTTTATGTTATCTGTTAATAGGAAAATCTGCATGTGTGAAACTGGGCAGTTCAAACATGTGTTGATCAGGAGTCAACTATTTAGACCTTCAAGCTTTTTCTAAGTGCTTGCAAAGTAGTTTCTTGTCTACTTTGCTACCAATTTAATCCTTCGCCATAAGATGGAACAGGGGAGTGAAAATAACTGAAACATATATTAGCAATTTTCTTACTAGATCTGATATCTTCATGGAAAAATAGGTGTAACTAAAGAATGAAAAAATTACAATAATTCAAGAAATAATTACTAAAAGTTATCGAAATGCAAGATAGAGATATTAAATGCTGTTAATTCAAAGACAGAGACATGAGCCTTGTATTAAGGAACATTAAGTTGTTAATAGTTAGTACATTTCATTATTGGTTCTGCATATATCCTCCAATCCCAAGTTAGTACAGGTAACTGCTACATAAATACCTGTATATACATCTGTACACACATATATACACATAAACATATAAACACATGGACACACATATGTTGAGAAAGAGCCATTGAAATGCTTACATACAATGATGCATGCTATGTTTCTCAATATCTCTGCAAAATACTTGAGTAATAATATTTTCCCATTTAATAATGTGTTTCAGTAGAAAATCTCAAATCTTTTTTTAGCTTTCCCATTGTAATTCACAGAAATTCAAAAATAAGTAGATTATATTGAGATCAGGGTCTAATTTCAAGATTTAATTTATTAGCTGCTAAACTTTTTTAGGCCTATGCTTAATAAAGGATATCAAAGTTGCAAAAGAATACCATTTCACTTTCACAGTCTTCAGTTTTATGGACTTAGTAAATAAAGTATCTGTTTCATGACAAAGTTTCATTAAGAAACAGATAAATCTCTGCTCTTTGAAACTGTTCAACAAGCTAAAAACTGTATTTTCTTTTGTAACCAGAAATGATTCTTACATCAAGCACTGATCCAGAGAGATCAGCTCGTTCAAGATTTGCACAGCAGAGATTAGCATGTGCAAGATTGCATCGGCTTAAATTGGCCATTTTGAAGTTAATGTATCGAAGGTCCAAACGAGAAAGATCAGCACCACTGAAGTTTAAACCCTAAAATTAAAAAACAAATTGTCACAATATTTTAACCATCTGTTTGTATTTAAATTTAACTATTATAGTTAACTACCAAGTTCTTCAGAAATAATTGGCAGTTCAGTCATTTGTAGTCTATTACAAAACACAATCAAATGGAACATAGAAACACAAAAGAAGTGTCTTTAATGGACTCTTAGTAAGAGGAAATGCAGATTGGTTATACCTCTTTCATGGGCAGGAAGTTTTTAAAGAGGGATCTTTGTTTGCCATGTACCTGGTTAATAAGCATTATTTTAGTTAAATCTGATCGCCTTTAAATTATTTAATTCAATAATTCAGTTTTTTCTAAAAAAGTGAGTATTGTGGTTAAAAAAACCTTTAACACTAGAACACTAGAAGTGTCTACCACTGACTAGTCATACATAGCAACTGCGATAACAATTGAATTTTTATTTTAATTACTGCAATTTCCATGCAATATTCAAAAACCACTACATGAAACATAATTAGACAATAAAAAAGGCTATTACATCTTTTGCTAACCATTCGTGGATTGTATCAACGCTATAACCCATAATTAAACAATGTCTTGCATGAAGAAGAAAAATAAGGCAAAATAAAAATCCTAAGAATGTAAAACTTGGCTCGCCAATTTGCTGATACAGTAAGTCATGTAAAAGTCTGCTCTAATTACCTGGCAACGCAACTCAGACTTGGTTGGAGTAGCTAGCAGGAATCGGACAAATTCTTTTCGAGATATTGGTGAATGATCCTCTGGTGGTTGAGAATTCTTGTAAAAGATATTAGAAAATTAATGGAGCATTTTGGGAGCTGGCAATAATAAATGTGTATTGGCTAATGCAAAAAAGAGATCTTACCTTTATAGCTACCTCTAGGTGTTCAATCAATGAATCAATACCAAAAAATCTGGCTTCTTCTAATACACCTATATTAATAAAAATGATTTGACTTTTACAGAAAACCATTTTAATGTTTATAGCATTCTTCATGTTAAATTCTCACAGTAGAACTGAAATGCAGCAAGTTAGACTAGCAATGCAGAAGAAACGTAACAGGTTTAGAACATATACATATAATAACTGAAAATATTTATAAAATATATTTTTCTAAAGTAATAGAAAACATGGAAAAATGAATTAGAAGAAAAGCATTTCATATTTCAAAGTTAGTTCTGAATATCAAATCAGCCACATAAAAGAAATAGTAATCACACATTCCCAAAATCATTGGTAAAGTGATATGATTATGAATCTAAAAAAATGATTAGTTTATCTAATCTTAACATTTCCCTTATTTTTTTCAAGGTGGAGTATCTGCAGAGGGCAGTCAGAAATATCTTTTACTTATTGAATCAGAAAATTATATATACAAATAAAAGACAAAAGACAAAAGTGTAAGTGAGAAACATTTCTAGTAAGAGAATCTGTTTTTCTAAAAAAGGATCTGAATAATAAAAGGTATTTTATCTGTCATTTACTTTTCTTAATTTGGATAAAAATGTGTACATTCTCTGTGTGACACAGTGTGTATGCTTTCTCATGTTTGTTTTTCTCATGTTTCTCATGTGTGACACAGTGTGTATGCTTTCTCATGTTTGTTCATTTTCATCAGAGATGTGGCTGTAACTAGGGATCCATTCTCCTTCAAAGCAAGGCCTGGGTCATCCAGTTAGCTACATCCACTTGTTCAAAAACTACTAAGAACTTAAGAATTACAAAGAAATATGTGATGTCATCCCTCCCCTCAAACATAAATACAGGTAATTGTATGTAAATACAGGGCACAAGAGACCAGTTACATCTCTGGATTCCTCACGAAAGGCAGTCACACTTCAACATCTGTCCTGGGAGAAACTCCTAAAGAGGGTAGTTCTTAGTGGGCCTCATTCTCAGTTTGCAAACATCTTCTGATTAAATGTGGATCTTTTAAGGAAAGTGGTAAGGATTTTTTCTGCTAAATCTAGTTTTAGAACAAAACCTTAAAACATTCCAAAAAGGTTTTACAAATAAAAGATACGCCCAGGGTCACATTGGAAAAAAAGAAGCAATAGTTTGTTAATACCATTAAGACATGGATTTAGATTCCAGCTTTGTCACTCATGACCTTTGTTATCTAAGAGAAGTTACTTAATCACTCTCTAAGTTTCCATATTTGTAAAACAGGGCATTATTACCTTCTCACAAAGCTGTCTTAAAAATTAAAAGAGTTGATACATACATATAGCTTGGTACAGTGCCAGGTAACCTGGCACTGTAAGTTCTCAATAAATGATCACCATGCTTATCATTAAATTACCTGCTTTCTACCACTGAATCACTCTCTTTATTAAATAAAAATGAAGTCCAGAAAATTCATACTAGTTTTAGGGCAATCAATTTTGAAATGTTAGAGAAGTTCTCGAGTTAATAAAATAGTTGGGTTGTGAGATTTAACTAGGAAGTAGGGAAAAGAAGACTTCGTGAAGTAAACCTCATGCTTGTTCTAGAGCCTGAGGTCTCTTGCCACTGTGCATACTGGTGAGGAGGACATTTCGGCCACTTTGTTGCCTTAGAACAGGCAGGTGGTAAGCCATTTGGGCCTGTCCCGGTATCCCACCCACCTGGCCAGACTGCCCATCTCTCTTAACTGCCTCAGAATGGGAATCTGTGTGGGGACCATGAGTCACAAACACCTCAGAGCTGAGAGCAGTGGAGGTCACTGAGTTGTACGGGAGCACCTTGTGCTCTAACTAGAGCAGTGCTGACAACAGTTGACTCCAAACAAACTCTCCACGAGCAACACGAGGAATATAAAGTAGATGGTCACTGAGATCGCCCGGTTCTACCCGAGCACTATGTGCCATAAATAGAACAGCTGAAGGTATTCGAGCTCACCATTGCATTCTACATGAGCAAAATAAAAAATAACCAAGAGTTGGCCTTACTAACTTCTACAGGACTGCCATGATGTTATCACTACACCTCAGGTGATGGTCACTGAACTCACCATTGAGTTCAACATGGACACTGTGAGTAATAACCTCACGGATGACTATCATTGACCACAAGAGAGTTCTGCTTGAGCAATCTGTGTAAGTTTAACAGTTGTGTTAACTGAGTTGCAGTGGTTTTGCATAAGCACCTCCTAAAAGACCATACCATGGCTGACGTGCATTGAGTTAAAAAAAAAAACAAAACCCACCATGAGGAAGTGGGATTTATCCTAGGAATGCACAGATGGTTTAATATACATAATTCAATAAATGTAATATAGCATGTCAACAAAAATACAGATAAGATTCATATGATAATATCAATAGATGTAGAGAAAACATTTAATAAAATTCAGCACTATTTATATAAAAACTCTAAACAAGATGGGATTACAAGGAACCTATTTCAAAGTAATAAAGTCCACATGCCACAACTGACCAGTGTAATATTCAATGTTTAAAATCTCTTTTTAAAGGATTTATTTACTTATGTATATGAGAACTGGGGTAGAGGCCAGAGGTACAGGGGGTGAGAGGATTCTCAAGAGACAGAGCGTGGAGTAGAACAGACAAAGTGACTGAAATACACTGTTGAGAGGAACAGTGGGTGAAACAGCAGAGGTCTGCTGTGCCATGTGGGTCACCTCCCGGACCAGGGTTCAAAACTCATACTGCAGTGGCTGCAGATAGCTTCAGAGTGCTGCATTTTAACCCCTTAGGCTACCAGGTAGGCCGAATGTTTAAAAACTAAATCAAGACTCAACACTTAAGTCCACACTCCCATATGGAAGTCTGAGTAATCAGGCATGTTTCTCAGTATCACCACACTCTCCAGCAGGCCAAATTCAGTTTCTTGGAGTTCTACCGAACTCTGACCACACACAGCCACTGCTGTATAAGGGCTTTGCTCTAACTCACTACCGTGAACCTGAACATCTTTTAACACAGCCAGGGATGAGTGGATTTTAAAAACATTTTCAAAGAGGGCTCAGAGATTGTACCTGATTAGTAAGTTCTAGAATTGAGATTCTAGATCAGTGTATGATTCCAAAGTATAATTTTTCCTCTTAACCACTTTACTTCTAAATATGATAAGAGGGTCCATAATTAAAAAAGCAGTTCAATCACACTTCGATTAAAAAAAAAAACTTTAAAATCCCTGGTGAGAGAAATCTAAATCTGTTTTCAGATCTAACATTGGAATTTATGGTTTAGAGACATCCATCCATGCAAAAACGTGTATTTTACATCTCTCTATATATTTGTATACATGTTAGTATTAATTTAAAAAAAATGGAAAAGAATATATGTACTTTCACTTTATGAACAAACATATAGTATGTCATTATTAAGAGCAAACAAAATAAATATGTTAAACTAAATTAAAATGGGAAAGATCATATTGAAAACTCACCTAATAAATTAATGCCATCATTTACAATGAGTTGTCCATGACGCAAGTAGTTCAAAATGGGTTCAAAGTACTCAGGACTTCGATCGATTAAGAAAGCTCCTCTATGATCTTGCTTATTTCCCCAGACACCTGTGTTAAGCATTAAGTGAAGAAACCCCCCCAGAGGAAAAAAAGATGTTAGAGCTGTATGGAAGAAAAGTAGTTGAACATACCAGTGTTGACTCTTGTAAAATTATAGCAGGACAGGAGATACAGAGTCATCACACCAAGTGCAGGAATAACGTGCCGTACTCACCTTTGTCCTTAAACATGTGGGCCAGCATACTGTCGGGTTCTTTATTCACTAAAGTGCTCCTAAGAATTCAGGGAAAAAAATTGATTTCTCCTTTTGTCTTTATAAACAAATATATTTAAGTCAAGAGTATATTCCATCCCAGCTGCTCTCTCAAAAAGATGCATGCTAGAGCCTGGTAGAAGTGATGCTGGGAGACAAAAACGTGCAGTAAGTTGCCATTTATCAAAATCCCTTCTAATCTGGCACTTCCTTTGATTAAATAATGTTTCAGTTTCCTTTAATTTAAATACTAATCTATCCTTCCAGCAAGCTATTATATCATAATATTCTTGATCCAAAAGTTTTCTGATCTCTTTAACACAAGCAGTTTTAGTCTCCACAAATCTCAATATTGTTAATTTTTACTGTTGTTACATGTAGCTATTACTTGCTATCTAGAAAGCATGTTTTAGAACAATGAATTCATGCTTTTCAATTTTTCTCTGGAATGACTTGTGAACTATTTTTCAACTTCTTAAAAAACACTGCAAAAATGATTTCAGATCACACAGTATACTGAAATAGCATGTGAATTATCTTTTAAGAAAACCAGCAAACTAAAGTAACAATTGGTACACACATACACACACACACCTACCGTGTAGTTGTAAAGTACCGTCCTCCAACATTTAATGTTAGCCAGTCTGTGTGAGATCCCGACAGCCCTTCAGGTAGTTTAGAATCTGTCTGAGGATCTAAAGATGACATGTAGAAAATAGTAGGAACACTGAGATTAGCGACTTGGGTAAGCAGACAATAGCAAAAATTCTGAGACTAAAAAACACATACAAACATATCAGAGTTATTAAGACAACCAACCCCATATCTACAGACATTATCTAAAGCAAACTGGGTGATAAAGTATTCCCATTGACACAAACAGTATGTTATTAGCAAGTCTAAAAGAAGAATCTGAGAGAAGCAAAAGAGTATATGATAACACAGGATTCTAAAGTACTGCATAAATACTCTCTCTGAAGTGAGTAAGCCCACTGAGAACACTGACTAGGCAGAAGGGGTAAGGCCTCTCTAACAGTCAATGAGGCAAGTATTAAGACCTAAAGAGGTTGAAAATGAACTCTCAAAACCCACCAGCCAAAACTACCTTCTGGGACAAAGTCCCATACTAAGGAATAACACTTTGGGAAAAGAATCCAAGATGGTCAAAACAGAGCCAAATAAAAGTCAAGCTCTAACAGAACAAGGGTTATATTGGGAGGCAAGTGCTGTATTTTTTCACACTTCATGAAATAATAGAAAAGTGCATTCTGGAGTCATGCAATTAGAAAAGCTCCAAATCATTCTTCCCTGTTCCAATTAAGAAAAATGAATATCATGTAAAAACAGTAATAGAGAACAGATAGCAAATCATATGCAAACTTTCTAAAAGAATAAATACATCCCTGAAGACAATGAAAATGTCAGAAGGTAATGTTCACAAAAAGACAAACACTGTAATTGTCTAAAACATGCTAAAATGAGTACTAATACAAGGTATGGAAAACAATGTAAGCCAGAATGACAAAGTTCAGAAATGAGGCAAGATAACTCAGATTTACAAATAAAAGGAAAACCCTTTTGGAAATGAAGACTAAATTAAAAGAAATACTAGACTGAATAAACACAACAGATAATACCTTAAGGGAAATAAAAGATAAAGGGGAAAGTTTAAACACCGAAAAGAAATGGAAAAAACACAGAAAAAGGATGTAATAGATTTCAAATCTAGAAAGCAGTGCAGCTCCAACATAGACATGACAGAAATCCTGAGAAAAGAAAATCAAAGCAAGGAGACAAAATACATATATAATTTAGGGACACGAATCTCTGGGCAACAAAGCCAAAGAGAAGTATAAATTAGTAACAGCCTGGAAAGAGCCAAGAGACCACTGGATATATAACCTTAACCCAGAAATACCACTAGAAGAGAAAAAGAAAGCTCTCCCCCACCCCAACCCAACATTCTCTGGAAAGTGACATCTTTCTAATTCACAATGAACCTTGTGTTGTCGTCTGGTAGTGAAGTCTGTGATTGAAATCTGTTTATTTTAGCTTATTTATATCTTACCACAATTTTTAAAAACATGTTTGAATCCTCAGATACTTTTGGAAGCATAACTCCTTTTATTACTATGAAGCATGAAGTATTATTTTATTTTTTAAAGATTTATTTATTTATGTATACAAAACTGGAGTATAGACCAGAGGTGCAGGGGCATTGAGAAGATTCACCAGAGACAGAGTAGGTAACAGAACAGGCTGACTGACAAAGTATACTGCCAGGGGGTGCAGCAGGAGGGTCAGGAGAGGTCTGCTAGGCCATGTGGGTCACCTCCGGGGCCAGGGATTGAACTCGCACTGAAGCAGCTCACTTGCAGTGCTGTGCTTTTAACCTGTCACGCTACCAGGGAGGGCCCACATGAAGTGTTGTTATGACAGAAAACAGTTAGCCTCCTAAAATACTTGAATCATCATTTATTTCCACGAAGAATTAATCCACTGTTGGAATTAAAAGAAAAATTTAGTTGAAATAAGTGTATTCAAAAAGTTATGTTCAAGAAAAAAAATTTCTAAAATAAAAACCAAGTTTGACATTCACATTGAAAGGGTGATTTCAATGTGAGAATCAAACCAGAACAACCTAGAAACCACAAAGTCATCACCTAAATTACTGTACTTTAGAAACAATTCTTTTGAGGGGTCTAGGAAAACTAATTACATATGTAAGATCAGATATTTTTTACACCACCAGTTTACCAGAGTGAAATAGTCACATATTTAAGATATTTAAAGAAAGAAAATAAGAACCAAGGATTTTTCTAACAGTTTTATTGATATGTATGTGTGTATATACATGAATGCTATATGAGAAACTACACATCACTGAAGTTTATAGTTTAATAAGTTTTCACATGATTTTACATCCAGCCAAATTGACTTTACATATAGAAGCCACAAATTAATAACATGCAGATTAACATCAAGAGAATCCTGGAGACATCAACATAGGAATTGGAGGTAAGAAGAAGAAGTAGAGCTAAGTAAAGGCTTTAAGCATATAATGACTACGTGACCTGACAATAGATTTATATTTCAAGGAAAGACAGAAAGGAAGCAGTATATGCAAAATACATTTAATTATCTTTCCTAATCATATCAATATTGAAAGTACTGGGACTGTTACTTTGACATTTTTTGTGTTTTGTGTAGAATGAAGTGAATGAATAATTAGGTGATGTTATCATTCTATCATTCCCTATGTCCCAGACAACCAGGCTGCTGATATGGAAAAAGTAGACATGGATAGAAGATAAAAAGGGGAAATAAAAGTCTCAAAATCCTGACTATAAACCAGGAGCATAATACCAATTCGTGAGTGATTTTATCTATCTCCATATTGCTATCTATGAAATAAACTTTGTATCATACTACACATTACATCTCAATTTTATCTCAGTCAGCCATACTTACATCTCTGCCAACCTTAAAGCCCGGGAACAATGATGAACTCAGGAGCAGTGACTGTCCCTGGTACCAGATTATGTTTTGAAATGACACATCCCACTAGACTCTTTGGGAAAAAAATTCACTTGGGTCCAGGACAGAAGTATATGATGAGTACCTTGTTAACCCAGGTAATAAGAAAGCTGTAAGACTAGTGGAATTGATTTAAAAGGACTTAAAGAGGTTTATACCGCTGGAGCTGTAAAACAATGCCAATAAGTCCAGAGGATTAAAAAAAAAATATCTTTCTAATAATCTTGACAGTAATGAAGCAAGGATGTTAGATTATTTGTCTATAGGTAATCAGTTAAGTCCCCACTGCCAACCAACCACTCAGTGGATAAATAAACAAGAAGTGTATGAAAGAAAGTTTGCTGACAGTTTGAAGGTCAAGACAGAGAACAGTACACACTACTCTTGATCCCAAGAAATGCCTCTGTATACCAAACTATGACGACTTAAAGAAGTATTTAAATATTCAGGGGGTATGATTGTATAGAACTAAATATCCAGATACTTGTTAAAGAATATTTACCTTATTTAACTTTTAAATTCTTTCTTTGCACAACTGTATAAGATGTCTTCCAAATCAAAGGTAGAACATGCATTTGTGCATGTGTGTATGGCTGATACCAAGTCTATTTTCATGAGTTGGATGTGATCATTGTGAAAGATTTTTCAAATACTACTTATGAAAACAATTTATGCTTAAATAATATGTGAAATAACACTTAGAAAAATGCAGTCAACTACTATCAAAGAGAAAATTTCAAAATAATTTTGATTTCTAAAATTAAAATTACTCTATCAAGTCATAGTTAATGGACATGTGCATCTAGAATATTTTAAAGACATGTAAAAGATGAATTATGATAAAATTAAAATTAAAAATTTACTTAAAACACACACAATACAGAATAAAAAAAGGTATGAAGATCTGAACACTGCCACAAGGTAACTTTTTACTGTGAAGGTAAACAAGCTAAAGTAAAATAATATTTGTTATTTCACCTTTATTTATTGTGGCAGATAAAACTGGTTTTTAAGGAAGTCACTTACCAATAAATGGTTCTCCTTCACACACAAACAAAACATCATCATCCCTGGGAAAATCAAAATTTAAAAAAGCCACCATCAAAATCCAGAATCATGTTACTGATGTGTTGACTAGAGCAACTAATCCTTAAAATTATGAAGCATTCATAGTTTAGAAGGTTGGCTTTGTTATCTATGTATATTGCAAAGAACTTGACGTTTATTTTAGTATTCTGCTTCACCCCGACTTAATTGTATTTGGATGTAATTCCTGCCCAACCAAGAAAGCACTTTTGAAATGGAAAAATAACAACCAAAAAAAGCCATTTAGAAATTATGTGAATTCAACTTTCTCATCAACTGGAGATAGTATTATTATACTCAAAGGTTATGACTACAGCCATAATCAACTTTTTATAAAAATTTTTTAACCCTAAAGAAGTTATTTAGGTTTTCTACTAAATTGTGAGCTGCTCTGTGCTTTGGAAATGAAAATAAATTTTCATATTAAATCTATGAAAAACATGGGACTATAATTGCTGTTAGGTACTGACCCACTCTATACTCGCCACACCCCTAAGTATAATGACTGTGCATAGCCATAATTCTGGATTACTGGTGTATCTCCTCCTTTCCTGTCCACCTTTAGGACAAATAGATGATCAGAGATTATACTGTGAACCACAAACTACTGCAAAAGTATCTATTTCATAGTTCAAGACTCAGTTATGAGTGTCGATGTTGCAGAGGTTTTAGTTTTCTAGAAGATATCATTAGAACACATTGACTTTTTCTTAGAAGCAAAGCCTGCACTTAAGGAGAAAATTAGGATAATTGAGATCATTCAAAAATGTGACTTAATAATCTCCAAAAACTGAAAGAGGCTGGGAGATAAATACTAAAAAAATCAAGAAATCTCCTAATTTGTTTGGATTTTAAATGTACCCTATAATCGTATTTATTTTTAGTATGAAAATTTGTTTTCTTATAACAAAACCAACTGTATGACCTGCGTAAGTTACTTTACTTCTCCGATACTTAGTTTCCTCCTTGGTAATATAAAGGGATCGGAGGGGATTAATTTCAAAGATAATATATTATAATAAAAGATCATTCTGACCTGGGCTTAAACAAAAATTATATTTTATATGCTATAACAATTTAGAGCATCATTATCCTTACACCACTAATTACAAATAAAACTCATGCCTGCCAATTAAATATCTTGGGCAAAGTAATTACATTAACTGAACACAGTCATCATTTAATTTGTTTTCCTTTCCCACCTTCTTTGTTAAGTCTCTTTGTGATCTGTGAGGATGGAATGATCTTATGATAAAAAAAATCTGTGATCCTAGGAGGATGGAATGTGGTGAAGTAGGTACTTGTTTTAAACAAATAAATCTATCTGGGATATTAAAACAAATAAAAAAACTGCTATTGCAGTAAATCTACAGTCCTAAGATGTATTAGCGAGCCAGTTCTGAAGATAAACCTGCATGTGCATTTAGTGACATTGTTTAGCTAGCAACCTGACAAAAAGTTAACCTTCTAATGCTTTCAGTGCTCTACATTAAAAAAAAGATTTATTTATGCACACAAGAACTGGGGTACAGGCCAGTGGTATGTGTAGGGGGTCTGAGGGGTGAGGGGCGGATGGAAATGAGAGGATTCACCAGAGACAGAGTGGGGAGCAGAACAGGCAGATTTGCTGAAATACACTGCTGAGGGGAGAGGCAGGCAAGACAGGAGAGGTCTGCTGTGCCATGTGGGTCATCTTCCTGGCTGGCAATCAAACTCCTGCTACAGTGGCTGTGGAGAGCTTCACAGTGCTGTGCTTTAACTGAGCCACCAGGGAGGGCCTCAGTGCTTTACATTTTATTAAAAATTCTGCCATAATTCACAAATTTCATTGAAGTAGCTCTCTGTGATATAAAAACTTAAAGCATTCTCAAGGAACATATAATAAAGCAGTAGCAAATGAATTTAAAGCAACCAATTAGATTTCTAACACTAAGAATGTATGTCTTAGAATATTCATCTCTAATAACATAAAGAAGAGGTTCTTCCTAGCCCAGATGCACTATGCAGAAAGATTATCAGGAGCATCCCTGGTAGGCTATGGGTTAAGTGGCAACACGATCACCCTGAAGGCCTGAGTTCCATCCCTGATGCCTTCTGCTCCCCTTAGTGTATTTCAGTAAATCCACATATTCTGCTCCCCACTCTGTCTCTGGTAAGCTCTCTCCCCCCCTTAACCTTTGGCCTACACCCCATTTCTTTGAATAAATAAATAAATCTTAAAAAAAAAAAAAAGGTGATCAGTATATTGGGAAGAATGTATTGAGGTTTTCTATCTGATCAATATACCCTAAGTTCAAGTAATTTAAATTCCAAAGGTCAAATTCTATGCATGCATTTGCCAAAATCCTGTATTAACAGTGACTAAAATGAATGCTTAAAGCAAAAGCATAGCAGCAAGAAGCCGAGGGCACAGCATAGACAGCTTACAAAAAGGTAACGATTTACCTGATCAAAGCAATATCATCAATCAGTCCACCTTTCCCATTATACACACTGGTGGCTTTTATGCCGAGTTTACTGCTGGCCACAGAAAGCAAATCAGATAAAGTTCCATATACAGCAACCACCTGTAAGCACACAAGATTAATTTGAACAACTTACACAGTGAAATTTCATGACAGGAAATGATAAATCACACCATAAACAGAATTAAAAAATCAGATTATTATATAAAAGCAGATTTTAACAAGGTTCAGATTATTATATAAAAGCAGATTTTAACAAGGTTCTTAACAGTGTTCCTTTTTCTTCTATGATGTAAATATTTACTTAGTGCCTAAAGTTACTGAAATCTAAAACTAGAGGGGGGGAAAAAAAACATCTTTAACTGAAAACAATCTACAATGTTTGGTATGTTAAATAGAGGCTTGATTCTGTAGACCTGCATTTGAATTTAGATTATGACATTTTCTAGCTGTTGACTTTGACCTCATTTACCCTTTATGCTTCTGTGTATTTAAGTTTTTTTCCAGTGACATGTTAATTTTAAAAACAAGCCACACAGTATAAAAACAATTCTAAAGTGATACATCTCTAGAGCAAGTCCTCTGCCTTAGTCCTCAGAAAAGTAATGAAAGTGAATGTCTTTAGATAATGGACTGATGGCTGACTTATTTTCTTGGTGAATTTTTGTTGTTTTCCAGATTAAACTTGTATGACTTATGCAACAGAGGAGAATAAATAAGTTACTTTAAGAAACCTTCACAAAAATTATTTTAGCAGTTGTTAAATTCTAGCAATTTAACACCTGCCTTTAAATGAAATAACCAGAAGGCCATTAATTTGAGAAAACAGAAATTAATGCAAAGAATGTTAGAATTCTGTAGATGTTGTAAACGTCTAAATTTCCATTAAGTTGGGTCAAAATACAAATTGTTCACTGGAGGTTATTTCTGACATTTGCTTTCCAACTAGATCACCTTAATTTGATTCTTCTGAGTATACTAATATGATATTATCATGCAAATGCAGCTTCTATAAAGGAATTAGGATATTAAATTTTAAAACAGATATAGATCAACACACAAGTGTGAAACACATGAAAGAGATTTTTGAGTTGGTGAAAAAATTTCAAACAGACTGGCACATGTATCTTTCTTTATAGATCTTTGGTGGGAAAAGGCAGCAATAGAAAATCTGTGTATCATGGATGTGATTTGTTCCATGCTCTGCCTTAGTCCTCAGAAAGGTGATGATGCTTACAGTGGCTATTTGCTTCATGGGCTTTACTCCTTGGTGTGGTGTGGACTTAAAAGTCTCACATCACTGTGGCTATCTACTTTAATAACCTATGCACTCTCTAGAATGAAAGCAGCCCGTGGAGTAAACTGAGGATGTTTATTAAAGTAGAAGATCAGTGTTGTGTTACTTTTTAACTTAATCCTTCCTAAATTTCAGATCCCATAGAGAAAGTTACCTACCATTTGGGCTAAGTAACTGACAGAACATATCAGCTTAATGAGGCTTTAATTGCCTTTAAACACCATTTCCAAATTATAACCTGTTATTTAAGTTAAAAAATTAAAGCCAGCACATGAACTCATTTTTCTCATGTCTCCAAAATATCTATGATACAATATACAGTCAATACATAGCTAAATAAGATAATGAAAGTGACCCATATTCCTACTGGTAGGATGGAATCAAACTGTATCACAGTAGAATTTCGTTTCAGCACGTTTGCGGTGCATATCATGTTACGGTCAAATCACTCCTCTCTAAACACAGCTGCCTTAATAAAAATGCAGGATGCCATGTGCTATGGTGTTCTCTTCTGTCAAATAAGAGTAATTATAATGTTACTGTTTATCCAACTGAAGGAAGAAGAAAGGAAACACTGATATAGCTTGGAATGTGTTCTCCAGTTTAGTAATGATACTGATATGCCTTAGTTTTAACGATGATTTTATAAAGTAATATTCTCCAGCTTGGGTTTTTATGACATAAACATATTTTATAACATAAACGTATTTATCTGTAATTACTTGAGCTGCTATTCCCCCAATCTTCTGAGGTATGCTGGCAAATATATAAAGCAAATAAAATTTAAGTCCCCAAATGTAAGCTAGTTAAAACTAGCTTAAAAGAATTTTATTTAAAATAACATGTCAAGACTAGCACAGCCAACTTTAACAAAAATATGATTCAGTTTCAGAAGAGAGTTAAAGCATAATTAGTTATAACTGGTTAAACATCCAGCCTTTCATGGAATAACAGAGATGTCTAAAAGGCCTCTCCAATCAGAGGCCTCTTTTTGAGAATATACAACTTTAGAAAGACTAAATCATTCTTTCACTAACAGCAGTGAAATCCTATATTGTGAAAAACTAAACAAGGTTGTTTAAAAAAAAATGATGATGATAGTAGCTAAGGACAGACAAAACGGATTTAGAAAAGGTTAATGGTCAGAAGTAATATCTATCTTGTGAGGCATAACCAGAGGTAATATTTATAAAAACTCAAGAACCTGAATTTCTATCAGATCTGTTTTCCTATGTGTAGAAACTTTCTAAAGTCAAAGGAAACAAAATTAGTCAATTAGTCAATGTACCGTGCTGTAATTCAGACTTTTATAGCAAGTTTACTGCAAACTGTAGAGTCAGCTGGCAGCTGGAAATTTTTTTTTTTTTTACACCACTGCACAATTATGTTTATTAAAAACTTACTTTTCCAAAACAGGCAGGAAACAAAGTATTCTGAGGTCAGTTTACCTTTACCTTGGACAGAACTACTTCCGGGTATCTTTTAGCTACACCAAGTGCCTGCCTGCCTTGTACAGTCAAATTTTCCAAAGAAACCGAACAACTTTCATGGGTGGGGCCAGACAAGGAGCAGGATCATTCTGTCGTGCTCCAGCCAGGAAAAATATTTAGTACCACACCCTCAACAAAGGCCCAGCACGCAAGGTAATGCCAATCAATCCACTTCAATCTACGGTCAGCGTTTTAGTTCTCGTGAATAAAAGCAAGGCTGTTCAAGTAATAAAGTCCCAACAGAAGTTCGGCGGCAGCGGCGGAGCCTGGGCTCCAAAAAGTAGAGGTGCAGGGGGCGGGGGCGTGTGAGAGGCATCCAGAAAAGGTCCCTAACTTCTCATGCTCTATTTGACCTAGGATGGAAGGATATTTTACTCATTGGCACCGATTTGATTCCTTTTACCTGATTTTCCTCACGTGCCTTAGTCATCACCACTTTCTGGAACAGACCATTACTCAGCACGAAGGTGGAAACTGGCACTTTTTCCGGCCAGGGGTGAAGGAAAAGGGTCGGGGGGGGGGCAGCGGGGTGTTCGGCGGTGAGTGGGAAGAGGAACATCAGCACCGAGCGCTCAGGGGACAGCGACCCTCCCCACGCACCCCGCGCCAAGTGACCCACACCTGGACCCGGCAACCTAAAGAACCAGCTGACCTTTGCGGGTGCCCAGGGCCGCTGGGGAGGGCAGGCCGGCTGGAGCTGGAAACCTCCGCAGGAGGCCGCGGGGAGCGCGATCGCCTCCAGGACACCGCACCCCGCGCACGCCCACCTCCCGGCCCCTCTCCCCACTAGAGTCTTCTGCCCAGAGCCCGTTCCGCACTCCGCTGCCCTCGCCCCCCGACGCCGGCCCCCAGCAGACGGCCGGCTCGCCTCCCCCTGGCCCCCTTACCTTTCCATTCTTGGGGCTACCGTTCAGGAACAGGGTCACCCGCCTCATCGCGCTGCCCCCGCCAGGTTCGGAGGGAGCCGCCACCCTCCCACCTGGCTCTCCTCCCACCTTTTTCCTCTCCTGCCCTTCCCCTCCCTCCACCCACTCGGACTCGCCCCCCTTCGCCACCTTCCTTCCCTTGCAGACACAGACACACACAGACACACACGCACAGACGCACGCACACTCCGTCCCACACCCCGGCTCGGCCGGTCCTCTTTCCCACCCCGCCCCTGGGCTCCGCAGCCAGCCTGGGGCCCTTCCCCCATCGCGCCAGACGGACACTAAGTTCCACCAATCAGCCGGCAGCGCCCGTCGGCGCTCAGCCAATCACCATGCTGCCTGGGGTGGACCCCGGCTAGCCCCACCCAGGAGGAGGGAGGGAAGAGAGGCGGCCGTGTAGTAGACAGGAAGGGTTATCAGTCAATCAGAGACGAACCTGCAGCTCGACGGCGGCCAAAGCAGTTACTGAGCAGGCGCAAACTCAACAGCAGGTAGCCCTCATCTGCATACGGAGGCGGGGCTTGAGGGAAGAAGGTGGGGAACTGGAAATGACCAACACCAGTGAGCGTCTGCCGGATGTAACCCCGCCCACTCTCCACCCACAAAGGAAAGGCGGCAGTTGGGACTGGCTGATTGGGTAAGAGCCAGCCTGGCATTCTGTCAGGATTGGTGCAATGGTTCTTTTCGAAGTTTGCAGCATCCAATCGAAAGGTGGGGACGGGTGTCTCGCAACACTGCCCGAAGGGTTCCTCCGCAAGATTCTTACGGAAAGTAGTCCCGACGGACTCCCGTTAGAAGTTTCGCTGTCTGGTTTGGGGTGAGCTGCGACACGCGGGGGCGTCAGTCCTCGCCCACGAGGCCACCGCTGTCCCTGGGACAGTGAGGTAGAGGCTTGGGAGGGTTCTCGGTGCGCGCGGACACGTGCGGCTGCGGCGGAGTCGCCATCGCAGAGTAACGCCGGCGGCGAGGGGCGGGGCCGAAGATTTGAATCCGGCGGCGGGCTGCGGCGAGCGGGCGCTGGGCTTGGGTTTGGGGGTCCCTGACGTGTGTGTGGCCCCTGTGGAGCGAACCCTTCGGAACCAAAGAGCGGAGTCTGAGCAGGACAGCCCGACAGCCACCTGCGGCCGAGTGTTCAGAGTCAAACCAAAGAGGAGCTCCAGGCTCCGGGAGTGAGAGGTAGGGCGAGTGTCCTGGTTTAGTGTCAAATTTAGTACTGCAGAGCTTCTGTTTGGCGTGTTTCTCACGGTGTTCTTCTGCTAACCCTGCTCACGGTGTTAGTGGTTGTCCAGCGACTTGCGCTGGATTCATTCGTGGGCTCCTTGTAAACTGCAGATTCAGGGGTTCCAGCAAGACCGGGTTGGAATTTCTGGACATTTGCATAGCTGCATCTTGAGTACAGAATCCAGAGGATCCAGATGTTCGCCAAGGTTGAAAAGGAAATGGCTTGTAGCAGTTTCCTTTAAAGTACCCTCTGGATATTGTTTTCATGCTAGCATAGATTGCATTAGAATTAGTCTCGAAAGAGGATTTTGATTGGACCACATTAACTTTGAGGGTAATTTTTCGTCTTTTTTCTCGCCATCTAGATGAATACCGATTTAGAAGGCAAGGAATCCCCTGCAATCGGAGAGTCTGCCGTTAATGATGGTGGTATGTAGTGATCTCTTGCCTCTGTGGAATTTCAGGCCCAGACATTCTTGATGGGAACATTTCACCTTCATAACATGTTGTCTCTTTCAGAAAAAGCCTCTTTCATTTTGGAAAGTAAATTTGTAACTCCTCAGAAGCAAGCAGCAGAGGTGACTCCCTATCTTTGCACACCAGACACCTTTAAGTCACCTATGAACTTTTCCACTGTAACTGTAGAGCAGTTGGGAATTACACCTGAAAGCTTTGTGAAAAACTCTTCAGGTAAGAAATCTGTCATTCTACTGCAGTGCTTTTAAAGTTTTAAAAGTAACTTTAATGTAACACTTTTATACATCAGTTTGTGCCTTTTAATCACTTTCCCTATCTAAGTTGATTGACTGCAATCTTCTTGATTAAGGAGACCTGGGTGCGTGCCCTATTCTGAATAACAGGGTTGTGGGGTCCCAAGTGAGACTACTGGGGTAACATTGTTAAGTGACAGCTGTGGTCCTTGCCTAGACAGGAAAAAGATTGTGTGCATGTGTGAATTATTAATAGTTTTTGATCTGATGCCTGGGATATATTGATTACTTAAGTAAGTAATGTGCTTATGTTTTATTGAGATGTGGCCTGAAGAAGAGATCGTTGAAGGGCAATTGAGAAAATAGGACATTGAAAGATTGGGGTATGCCTCTTTTGAAATCACAAGTAGAAAATGGACTCAGGCTAATCTCTTACTTCAAGGAGCTGAAATAGAATCCATTTGTGAAATCTGATTTAGAGGGAAAAAAGAATGGAACTAAAACAACATTTAGAAGGTGAGGGATTTGAAAATCAAGTCTTTAGCTAGGTAACATGCACGAGGCAAGACCGGAATGACACACCAGTCTTTGTTCTGTTCTCATCAAAAATATCTCTGGGAGGCCTTTAAAAAGGTGGATTTATTTTTTCTGTTTAGGTAGACAGTCAGAATTCAGGGCAGTGTGTTGAAGGTACATAGGTATCTGTGAGAACCGTGGAGGAATGAAGAGCATGAGTGTATGGGTGTCCAGGTGGAAAACTGTCCTCTTAGTCCAAGGCCAGCCGTGACCCACCTCTGGGCAGGGAATGTGAGCCTTAAATGTACTTTTGTGTTTATCCCAACATTTGCTCTTGTTTTTATTCCAGTAAATGACTTCCATGTGTCAGGCTCTATTTAAGGAGTGTGGAATAAATCAGCAGGGCAAAGAACCCCTGTCCAGCTGATCTTGTAGGAGCCACTTTGCCCATAATTCTCTGGATTTCTGTATCACATGCTTAGTCATGTTTCCCCTCACATCGGTACTTGGCTGGAATTCAGGCCTCAGTTTCTTGTATTGACCCAATTTGGAGTCTTCAGTCTCATGTGGTACATAGAGAAAACATGTAAATGGTTGAACTAAATAGAACAAATTTTAGACTGAAAGAGCAAATAGCCACTGTTGAGGTCTCAGTGGTTGATAAAATTGGATATTAGGGATCTGTTCTATAATGGAAGGTGGAATTGGACTTTTACTGATAAATTTAATGATGTATATCCACATGTTGATTACTTTAGTGATGCATACCTGAAACATATAATGTGGTGCAAAGTTAATTAAAAAAGAGAATTTTCATTACAGGCAAGTCATCGTCCTACCTTAAAAAATCCAGACGCCGCTCTACTGTTGGTGCTCGGGGTTCTCCTGAAACAAATCATCTTATTCGTTTCATTGCTCAGCAGCGGAATTTGAAAAATGCAGCAAAATCTCCTTTAGTGCACAGTTCCCCTTTTCAGGTATGATTTTTCTTCTGGATTCTGTCTTGGATTCTTCTGGAGAAAATGTTTATGCTGTATTATAAAACTTGTGCATCGTTTCTAATCTTCTGGTGCATCTCATCTGTGTTAGATCTGGACAGATTTTTCTGTCTTATAGAGATGTGCAGTTAGCATAATGTGATGTTGAGCATAGATTTTATAAGTGTTATGAGATACTGAATGGCTTTCTAGAGCAGCTTCTGTTTTGCAAAGTCTTTTCTAGCTCATGCCTACTTTTCTGTGATGAGGGAACTCAGGGTTTCTGGATCTTTTCCTTCTAAGATCTTGCCTCTAAGAAACTAGTGTTTTCATGACTTCATGTGTCGGCATGTAGGGGAAAGAGTCCCGTAGAACAAAATACATTTGGGACAACCTTGTGGAAGGGGGTAATTATTTGATGATGTAGAAGACATTAGATATTTTTTGAGATTTCTGCAATTATACAGTTTCTTAAAAAGTTCAAATAAAAGTAATAGGATTTACATAATGGTTATTAAAGGCTGAATGTGAAAGGCGTAGTGCCAGCTCACCCTTGAAGGATGATAGCCTGCTCGGCCTTCCTGCTTTAAAATACACTTACAGTACAGTGGTTCTCAAGGTTCGTCTGCAGAGCCCAGAGATCCTGAGTCCTGACTCCTCTGTATATCTGGTGGATTTTATTTTATTCACACATTGGGATTATTGTTCCAATCTAGTGTAGAAATCTAATTTGGAAATATTTTCCATCAATTTTGGAGACATGACTGTAGTGTAGTTTACCACAGAGGTCAACATTCCACCTATTCATTCATTCAACAAATATTTTAGTTTCCCATCCTTTGTGTGGCCTGCTTTTTCAATGCTGGAAGCTATGTTTCTTGTATTATAAAATTTCATGAGTGGGTGTCTTCCATTTGGATTATTGAGAACACGATAGTTCTGTTAAAGTTTTCTCCTATTAAAGTTTATCTCATAGGATCTCTCCCTACATTACATTTTGTGGCCTGGCTTTTCAGACTCTCTCATGCTCAATTCTTTCTCCAGATGCCTGGGGATCCCTCATTTTTCATATTAAAAGTAGGGTACTTTACAGTCTTACTGGAGCTCAATGTACAACTTTGGGTTTGTGGACTGGTGGATTTCCACATGGGACAAGGCCACTTTTTCATTGGAAGGTGTCATTGTTTACTGGGTGAACTTGGAAGGAGTCCCGTTATGGTGCAAAGCCTTTATCCTTCAGTTTTTCCTAGAGTTCTAAAGCCCTGAATACCTGTGTTCTCTCTGAAAAGCAAAAGCTCTTCACCCCACTATTTTTGACTTTACAGCGTATTAAACCTCTGTAATCAGAAGTTGTGAGAGAAGATTATGATAACAGAACTTGATAAATGTTATCACTGCTTTCATATGGTTAAGTTTAGGGTTTTTTTTTTTTTTTTTAAAGATTTATTTATTTATTCGTACAGAACTGGGGTACAGGCCAGAGATGTGGAGGGTGAGAGGATTCACCAGAGACAGAGTGGGGAGCAGAACAGGCAGATCGACGAAGTACACTGCTGAGGGGAGCAGCGGGCGGGTCAGGAGAGGTCTGCCTCGCCATGTGGTCACCTCCGGGGCAGGCAGGGATCGAACTCATGCAGAAGTGGCTTCAGTTTCTCAGTGCAGTGCTTTAACCCGCTGCGCCACCAGGGAGGGCCCAGTTTAGGGTTTTTTGATATTGAGTCCTGGAGGGCTTTTTGCTGTTGGCATGCAAGACATGTTGCTCATTGTAGAAAATAAATTATATGCATGAAAAAATACTTGGCATAGTCAAACTTTAAAAAAGAACCTTACAATTTGACATATTCTTTGCTGTCTCATCCAATATATTTATAAATATGCAGATTTTAAAAAGGGTTATAGTTTACGTGAAGTTTAATGACAGAACCTTCCTTGTTTTTGAAGTGGTCTGTGGGTTCCAGTGCTGATAGTTTCAGCATTGTTTCCGCCGTGAGTCCTGCCCTTGACCCTGGTTTGGTCAAGATTCGCTGGTTTTGTTCAGATTCCAGAACCTCTTGGGGGTCTGCCTGTTTCCTGTTATCCAACCTCACCAAAGAGCTTCTCTTCATTTAGCTTCAGCTCTCTCAGGCCTAAGTCATTTTCTGTTGACAGTACATATTTGCTTAATTTTTTTTCTCTCAGTTTTTAAAGTCATATACATCTGCACGTTATTACCACAGCTAATATATCAGGTCTGTGCTTGTAAGACTTACTTGAATCTAGGATTGTTAAAAAAAATAAGGACTTTTTTGAGTTTTTGTGATATTTTCCTTTTACATTGATATTTTCCTTTATTGTAAATGTCCTTGGAGGTTTTTTAGTGATTGTTACAACTTAATCTTTCAGTTTGTGTCTGTTCTCTTTCTTTGATAAGCAAATTCATTGAATGTGTGAATAAAGTCATTTAAGATAGCTACATATTCTAATTTACTGACATGTTCTAAAGATAAACTATAAAGTTTGGTAAGTATAAGGGCTTGTACGTACACTAAAATAATTCTGAAGATTTTGTCCATCTTAGGGGGGAAAAACACTTCAGAGGGGGAAAGTCCAGCATTACTCCTGTTTTCTTTATTGAGTGCATCTGCAGTCACTTGGCACAGTCTAGCACCCGGGTCGTGGCAGGTTCTGACTTCTGTGGTGCCAGTGACCTTGTTCTCTCTCTTGCCATATCCATCCCCTCCAGCGCTCACTTGTGTGTCACTGGAAATCGTTCTCAGCATCTCACTCCCTGCATTTCATCTCTCCTGGTCACACCAGCATTAGATGTTTACATCATTGTGACCATGTAAAGTGTTCTGAGCTGATTTTTTTCCCTGGCAGCTACCTTTTAATGTTGCTTAACTATTCCCAGACCCTTGCTGTTTCCCATTTCTGTGCTTCTCCATTGCAGTAAAGGTCTCTGACCAGGACTTCTTGCCTCCTGTCTGTCCTGTATGGCTGGCCACTCCGCTAGGCTTTTGTTTCTGCCACTCATGGACCACAAATGGTCTGTACTTTGTTAAGACACAGTTTAAATCTAAGTATGCTTTGACCACACCTTTAGTAGCTCCTGATGGGCTGTACCACACCCTGTTGTAAACCCTGTTCACTTGGTTTCTGGGATACCACACTGGCGTGTATCACTGGTCATTTCTCCTGCTTCATTTGCTGGTTTCAGCTATAGCAATTTTTCCTCAAACAATGTTTGAGGTAATGCTTCCTGTGTCTTGTCTTTGCTTTCCTTAAGAGTCTACTCTTTTCTGGTGGCTTTGAACATTATCTGTAGACTCAAGACTCAAATGGCCCAAAGCTTCCTAGAACTCTGGAGCTGGAGATCTAGTTGCCTGCTCATTATCTCCGCTTGGGTGTTTTAATAAATATTAGACGGCCACAGCCAAGCTACAGTTTTCCACTCCCACCAGCTCCTCCAGTCACTTCTCCACTTTAATATTTTGCCATCATCTTCCAGTTACTCAAGTTAACATAACCTGTCATTATCTTTTGGGGTCCATTGCCAATGTCTTCCTGTAATTCCTATGTCCCTGCAGCTCTGAGCTTCAGCCTTACTATCTTTACTGCCTGGGTCACCAACTGCTTTATTCTGACTGCTCCCTTTACTTCCTTCCTTCCTTAATACACCCATCATTTCACTGAGCAGTCAAAGACATACAGTTAAAAGAGAAATCAAGTCACCCATTCATTCTGCTGCTTAAACACCTTCCCGGGGCTTCCTGCTAAGAGTAGAATTAAACCCAAGTCCCTTGTTGAAGTTTTTTTGGCCCCTCTGGCCTGAACCCTGCCTGATCTACTCAGCTCCCCATCCCCTGCCATTCCCTGGGCAAACTGACCATCTTCCTGTCACATCCTGTTTCTGCTCGAGGGCTTTGCTCTTCTTCAGATTGCCCTCTACCCCACTGTCTTCTCTTAACTACTCATTTCTCATTGTTTTCAGTTGTGACTTCAGATAGACACTAAAGCAGCACTTTTAGTTAATCACCTTATTTGTATTTTCTCAATAGTACGTGCATCTGAAACTATATTAATATGTTTTCAGAATTTTACTCAAGAAAGTAATTTCCCACCTGTATGCTGAGCTCTCGAGCTGTTTCTGGTACGTGGAAGGAATGCTATACACTGACCAGCACAAAGACAAAAACAGCAAAAAGCAGTACATTTGGATATTTCATTTGCTTTTTACATATGACCATTGTTCTCATTCTCCATCAGGAAATAGAGAAGAAACAGTTTTGATAAGGGATTTTAATTTGCTTTAAGTACTTTTTCAAAGTGCCCAAATAATGAATGTCACGTGCTCTTTATGTCATAAAGGTTTACATCATCAGCTACATTTGATTTTCATATGTTCTGTTATTATGTAATAGCGTTTGTTTTATGAATGTATTTAACTGAGAAAAAAAATCAAACATGGGAGAGAGTCACCATCAAACATGACTGCAACAAGATTTTAACTGATTTTCTTCCACCCCTTAGAGGGAGGTAATTTTTTTATTTTAATGTTTACCTGTTGATAGATTTTTTTAAATGGTCGCTACCTCCAAATAGTAGCACTCTGTTTGGCAGAATGATGAAGGAAAATAAAATGAAAAAACTGGATAAACAGCTTAATTGCTAATTTATTTCTGTGGTAAACTGAATTCTTAAATTATGTATTACATGGATTTATCCAGCATTTCTATCCCTGTTAGCATGAATTTCTTGATTTGACTGGCTAAAGTCCTGTTAGCATAGTTTCTAGAGAATGGCTATGCTTAATCGACCATCCAGCACTTTGAATTTTCACTGAATCCTGGCTGGCTTTTTATTCCACAGAGGTGAGGTCCCATGAAATCAGGACCATTTAACTGAGGAAAACCCAAGGAGAGAGGGTGACTGTGAGGGTGGGCATCTCGGGGAAAGAGTGTGAGGACAGCAGTGAGTAACTAGAATAGCTTGGAATCAGCTTGTAACCTGGGAGCTACACTTGCCAATGGTATCATGCTGATGATTTTCAATAGCTATTTTAGCAAACCTTTGGTAAAATGTCCACATTGGCAGCCTGGGTTCTTTCTTTCCCTTTCCTTGTCCCAGCGCCAGGGTTCAGTTATTTCCTGGAGTTCTCCACGTCTCTTAGACGGGCCTCATATGGCAAACATCTTTCCTGCAAACATGATGTACTGAAGCTATCTAGGTTTGGATTCTAAGAGGCGAAAGAGAGCCAGAAAGAATCCTTTCTAAGCGTTGGCTGGCTCCCAAATACTTGGGGGTGTGTTTTATCAGGGAACCTTTGGAGTGTTTCCTATCGCCTCCAGACCGGACTGGCTCATGGATCTGCTCTTGTCAGCATTGACCATGAGGCTCTTCCCCTTGGCTCAGGTTTTACTAAAAATGGGCGGAGCAGTAGGGAAACTGCAGTGATGTCCGTGCACAGTTCAGCTAGCTGTGTGAGGCTCAAAGAAGGGGGGGCTGCGCTCAACTCCTTTTTGATCTTTAAAAAGACTTTGTGTGTTTAGTTTTGGGTTCAGTGTTTATAGGCCTAAACTCTAGTACCTATTTAATTTTATTTATAATACCCTTCTTATCTCTATTTCCACAGAGCAGCCCTGGTCTATATCGAAATGTCAATTCTTTAAGGGAGCGAATATCCGCCTTCCAGTCAGCTTTTCACTCCGTAAAGGAAAATGAGAAAATGACTGAAATCTCAGAGGCAGAAGGAGAGTTTGAGACAACAGACCAGAGTAAGTAGGGAGAATTCAGTCAGTTTGGACTTATTCATTCAGATGGGCTTCTGATATGTCTAAAAAACTCATTTCATAGTGTAAAAGCAGTCCTTCATAGCACAGTTCTATTTCTAAATGAAGCCTGACATTAAACGTTGAGACACTTTATACAAAAATCTGGATTTCGCATTTTTCCACATTTCCGTATGCTGCAATTAAGTTTTAAGTGTTAAAAATGTTGGGACTGATTAGCTCATTTCATCTTATGAGATAATTTTGAATGTAAAAACCTTGCTTTCTAAAAGATTATTAAGTTTGGCAAGCATTTGTGTGGTTGTCAAGCTCCCCATTGGGGCTGTATAAATTGATGTGTCTAATCTGACATAGTAACAGCTAGGCATATTCTTTGCAATAACTTTTAGAATGTGATTTTATTCTGTTACATTTAATTTTCTAAGTACATAGCATTTCGAACACCAGAATTAGACAAAGTCGTGTCCTTATTGTAATTATCAGAACCATTCCTCTCATGGTTCTCTACACCCTAATGTTCCGAATGATTTTGTTTGGTTTCTTGAACCATCTTCAAATACATTCCAGCACCTCCTTGCTTGCATGCAGAGTCTCTTGCAAGACTGACATTAAAGCCAGGAAGACCTAAGTCCAGTTCTTCTACAGCTCCTGTCTGTGACCCACTGCTAGGACTCCTTTGTATATGCCGTCTGTAATTTGTCTTTTTTTTCTGCTTTAATCTGAGCTTTAAAGTATTTTATTTGCATAATCACTAGAACTTTGCTGATGATTAAAATACCTGTTTGGGAACATGATTTGGTACCTTTAGGAAGAACTGAGGCATGTTGTGGCTTTTTCATAAAATCACACATAACCAAAGCCAGTGTTAGATTAGAATTACCACCATTAAAATGCTCAAAAGGTTTCATTGTAAATGTGAAGACAGAATGAGATACCATCTCAGAAACCCCAAAGTATTTTTTAGCATGACTTCGTAAAAAGTATGAAAAACATTAATTCTGGCAGTTAAATTTATTAGTTTTTAGTAGTCATATTCTCTTGCCTTTCAGTTAGAGTGGCTTTTTTGAATAAGAGTTTCTTTTAGTTAATAAGCTCAGACATTAAATTTTGCTAACATTATTATGATGTATAAAGTTTTAAAGTGATGTTATATAAAAAATAGTTATGCCTTTGTTTTTGGCTATATGTTCCTTTTTGTAAATAGCCAAAAAACGAAGTGTTGGTGAGTGTCAACAGTGTGAGTTCCCTGCAAAGTTGTCATCTAAACGTCGGAGACTATCCTCTCAGAGCAACTCTGAAGAGAGTCTGACTGATGTGCTTGACCTCCAGACCTTCAGTGCTGTTACTTCTGCTGATACAGACAGAGCATGTGCTGCCGAGACGTCGCTTGCCGAGTTTTCTGAGGTAATTTCTTGCTGGAAACAGAAAAACGGAGCTTTGGTTTTCTGACTAGGCAGTTTTAAGAATGTCAAAATCTTTATTTCAATTATAGCAACTAGTTCTGCAATATTACTCAGTCATGGGTTTTGATAGTGTTTCCTAGTAGTTAATTTTTGTTAGTTGGCTGTTTGATAGACCAGTTTGATAACTGTTGCTTTTGGTTATGAAGACCTTTGTGAGCAGGTAAAGTCTGTGGTCTTCTACAGGCTGCTGTTCTGGATGCTCATGGTACAAGAGTGAGAGACCGTTCTCCTTAGTCTGAGGATCCTATACTTCAGTCTTGCTCCCCTAATTGATCTAATGCTGGCTAAGAAGCAGGGTGCTATTTAGTGATGAGTTTTATTTGCTCTGTTCACTATTTCAACTATAGGATGTTGTTTTTTTCTTACTATAACTACCTACAGCCTGTTGTCAAGATGACCAAAAGATACTAATATGAATTAAAGATTTCTGAAGATTCTTGATCTTCACTCAAATGTCAGTGGGGAGTTGGTTCTCTCTTAGCTGACTTTCTCTCTCATACTGTTAGTTCTGGTTTGATACGGCAAGTTCCTGTTTCTTCAGTGAGAGGAAACACCTAATGCTGTCAGCATTGAACTTTTCTCCTGCACCTTCTCTGTCACACAGTATATGTCCTTTTGATCTTATCTAGACTGACATAATGTTTGATAATCATTGAAGAATCTTTAGGATCTAGTAGATTTCATTTCTGATTCAGAATTGTATTGTAATGTCTTCTGCTGGATTCTACCTAATGTGTGAAATAATCACCCAGCAGTACCAGTAATAATTGTTCGTTAGAATTTGATTATTTGGACATCCATCACGAGCAGAAATGGTTTCCACGTGCATGAGTGGTTTCTATTCTGGCCTCTAACAGTTGCTGTCAGAGCTGTTGATATCTTATGTTGTTTGAATGGTGATTATAAAGCATTTTTCTCTTTAAAGGAAGCTCTTAATGTAGTTTTTGAGACATCAGACAGTAGGGTAAAAAAATGTGCCCTATCATCTTTTCCTTCTAAACTGAAAGTTGCTTGGTGGGATATTTAGGATGCAGTTAGAATGAATCCAGTAGTGTCCTTATTCTTGGGACATCTCCTGGGGTCTCCAGTGGCTGCTTGAAATTGCTGTTAGTGCCAAACCCTATATATTCTGTTTTTTTCTTATACATACTTACTGGTGATAAAGTTTAAATTACAAGTTAGGCACAGTAAGAGCAATGAATAATAGTAAAACAGCATTATAACAATATACTGTAGTAAGGTATATGATAATGGTGTCTCTCAGAATAACTTACTACGTGTAGTAATTTCTAGCATCAGTTGACTGAAGGTAACTGAGATTTCAGAAAACAAAACCACAGGGCTGCTATAAGTAATAAATCGATTTTTTTCCCCCCTTAAGAAATCTTCTGAGTCTTGTTTAACACAGTCTGGATATTTGGTTGAAGAGCCTGTTCCATTTTTAAATCTCAGAGAGGCTTCTAGTGGTAAGTATTTACATGTGTCCTTGAAATAATTGTTGAATATATATATTTATATGATATTCTTATATGCTAGTTATATGTTAGTGCTTTATATTTTAGGAACTCACGGTCTAGCAGAAATATTTCAGAATTCTCATTATACAAGAGATAATTCTCTTTTGGGTGTCTTTGAATAAGAACTAGTGGAATATTTTCAAACTGATAAGACTGTATTGTTTATAGTAAACAGCAGACTGAACATATATATTAACAAGTAGATTTCCTTAGAGAAGATGCTACATATGGTATTAGGGTTTTTAAGTGTATAAAAAGGAAATAGCAGTGAAGACTAGTTTGTATTGCCTTTCCCAAAGTCATTATGCTTGTACTGAACAAAAGTCACCAGGAAGATATTAGATTTGAAGTCTACCTGTGTTTTATCTTTAAAGTGGCATGTACTTGGGTCTTGCTTTCTATCTGTTCTGAGACTTCCTTCCCTTCAGTTGGAATATTTGGCCATTAATATTTATAAAGTCACGATTGATATAGTTTGATGTAGATCTAGTATGTAATATCATTTCTGTTTGTTCTTTGTGTGTTTTGTTCATCCGCCCCCCCCCTTTGGTTTTATTTGAAAATATTTTATATACTCATTTACCTGTTACCTTTAAACTATACCTCATTGCTGCATCGTTATTTTTTATTTTTTTTTAAAGATTTATTTATTTATTCGTACAGAACTGGGGTACAGGCCAGAGATGTGGAGGGTGAGAGGATTCACCAGAGACAGAGTGGGGTACAGAACAGGCAGATCGACGAAGTACACTGCTGAGGGGAGTAGCGGGCGGGTCAGGAGAGGTCTGCCACGCCATGTGGATCTCCTCCGGGGCAGGCGGGGATTGAACTCATGCGGAAGTGGCTTTAGCTTCTCAGTGCAGTGCTTTAACCCGCTGCACCACCAGGGAGGGCCCCGTTGCATCGTTATTTTTAACAGTTGGTTACTTATGGGGTTGCAGTATATATCCTGAACTTCTCACAGCCTACTAAGTGTAAATATTCTGCATCTTCGTGTGAAAATTAAAAACTTGACAGAGTGTAGATCTAGTCTCTGTCCGACTCCATCTCTTTCATGGTCCATCACACCATAGCTGTCATCTGCATCACATATTTATTTAAGCCTCTCAGGATGCTACTTCATGCTTTAAGCAGTTGTGCATATTTGGGAGTGGGCAAATATAGTCTTTAATTCTCATGTTCTTCATTTCTTATTGAAGAGTTGAATTACCCAATATCATTTCCTTTCGATCTGAAAAAGCTTCCTTCATGTCCATCTGCTTGGACTTGTTAATTGTAATCATACAGTAGATCAGAGGTGGGTGGGTAGGTAAGGCACCAGTTATGGTTTGTTTCCTAGATAAAATGAGATGCTTCAGCATTTCTCTTTGCTCTACTTCATGATATTAGCAGTGACACATTCTTTGATAATAGTTATAGGATGTATGAAGCATGGTCATTAAAATCTCATCATGCCAAACACCTTCCTATCAAATTCACCTTAAGTGGGAACATCACAAGAGCCAACATTCCATGTTCACACCCTACTGGCCCTAATGTTATGTGAGACAGAGAAAGACAAGTCTTGAATAAAGGAGTCTAATGCTGAATTCAGTATTTTAAACTGGTTGGTGCCATCCAGAGTTGGCTTTGTTGCCAAATGTGGGCTCACTACATGATGGCACAGAAGTCAAAAACCATGATCTGGCAGGAGACCTGAGGATGGGACTTTGGTTAGAACATTCAAGTTGTAAAGTCTAATTTTTATTTGGATTGAGACTCAGCACCCTTTACTTCCGAATTTGATGGTCTAAGCATGAGTTGGCATATTTATTCTGTCTTCCTTGGCTACTTTTGGCCAGCCAAATGAGATCTCATCTCAAGGTCAGTGAACGCTTTTCTGGACCTGCACTGGGAAGCATAGCTTGCCACTGTAGGAAAGATTACCTCCTCAGCCCCCCTCCCCCTTGTTAACATGATAGGGTATTTTTGTCCCATTATTGCAGTCCCACCCTGTTCTTGCAGGATAACAGAAGCAAGACCACCATGGCCTTCATGGTTTCTAGTGACTGATGCCATTTCTGTGTCTTCTTTGTATATTTCCAAATGAAATGCCAGAGGTTACTCCCTGAGCTTACTGGATTTGGGTTGAATTTCTTAGTGGCATGATAGACCCTTTGTCAATACACACGCAGTTTGGTTTAGTACCCACAGACTCCGGTCCCCCCTCTTAAGCCACATGTTTATTTTGAAGGAGTCAAGGTTGTGACCTGTGCAGAGGACAGAGAAGCAAGTGCCGCAGTTTCCCTTGGCAGAGTCAGCGAAGTGAGCACAGACACAGGCCCTGGAGTCAAGTCCGCAGTTGCTCCATTGTGCAAGAGAGACATTCCATCCTCGGAACCCTTTGTACTTCGTTCTGTGCTGAAGAAACCCTCCGTGAGACCATTTCAAGAAAGCTTGCAGGTAAGTATAGAGCTACATTTCTTAGAGCAAATCATCTAGGAGTTCGTTTTGCTTCACTACCAGTACCTCTAGAATGTTACGTGTCAGATTGGTTTCAGGACAGTGTTGGTAACTTCTTCACAGGCTGGTTAGAAGTACGTGAAATTAACATCAGTGTCTAACAACTGAGAAGCACACTTTTTTCCTTTTTAACGCGTAAGTTTGTTAACATACAACTGTGCCTAAAGTTGTATGTTTCTAAAGTCAGTATGAATTAGACTACCTTGGAGATATGGTCAGTTATTTTAAATGTTTAAACTGCTGATTCGGGTCTGTCGTCACTGCTGGTTCATATTGTTATTTGTTGTCTACTCAGAGAGACTTAGCATCTTAATGGTCCACCTAACTCTTGTTGATTCTAGTACTACATAACTGACATAAAATCCTGCCACTAAAATCATAAAGACTTTTACAACTGATGTTTTTTTTAGTAAACTGAGTTTGTAGGTATATACAATTTGAGTTGTTTGTGAATGGTTTCAATTAAATATAAAAGTTAGCATGAACTTTTTCATGACTTTGCTTATTTTACAAATTCCGATGTGTGCATTTTCCTGGTCATATATCACTAATTTGGGAGATAGCTGGTTAAGGGGGTTTGATTGGGCTATACTGTTACTTGGAGAAGGTGCTGCTCTTGGTTGGGCAGTCTCGGGAAAGTGAGTAGCTCTGGAGAACAGAACTCGGGTTAGAGGAGACTGGACAGGCAGTGACCACTTGGCGGTACCTCATCCAGCCCACACACAGCCCTGGCTCTTTCTTGCTTTGTACCCTGAGTTTCTCTGTGCCCCATCATCTTTTTCTTTGGGGTTAGCACTGGCCCTTCCTTACCACCTTGCCTGCTCATCATGCCTATGATTCTACTATCATCTTAGAGAATCACAGAAGGACAAACACCACCTCTTTCTTTGTTCCTTTCTTAAGACTATGGTATTGTATGTGTTTTGTGTTTAAAAGATCAAGTTCATGATTATTATACTTTACTGTTGGATTTTTTTCTTTTTTTTTGATTTGGAAAATTATCTCCTAAGATGAATCAAAGTAATTTTCAAAGGGCAACAAAACAGAAATGCCAAAATCATGATTCAATAGAATACTACTTTTGATTACTAAAACCTGTATTTTTATTTCCTTTTTGGTATTTTTGAGGAGTACAGCCTTACTTTATTTCAGCAGTAATGATTCATTATTGATAATTTTTCTTTGTCTTTTCTTTTTTTAAAAAGATTTATTTATTCATGCAGAACTGGGATACAGGCCAGAGATGTGGAGGGTGAGAGAATTCACCAGGTACAGAGTGGGGAGCAGAACAGGCAGATCAACGAAATACACTGCTGAGGGGAGCAGCGGGCGGGCCAGGAGAGGTCTGCCGCGCCCTGTGGATCTCCTCCGGGGCAGGCAGGGATCGAACTCATGCGGAAGTGGCTTAAGCTTCTTTTGCAGTGCATTAACCCACTGCGCCACCAGAGAGGGCCATTATTGATAATTTTGAAAGGTTTTTACTTCTGTAAAACTTGAAATGTATATTAAATGTTATAGAAATGGTGTTAGGTTTTTTTTTTTTACATCATTCTTCATTTTGTATATTTTTCCATTTCAGTTGTAGTCCCTGTGGGCTTCCCACCACCGGTTCATCCATGTGCCATCACCATAGTATTTTTTCTTCTCTTACAACTCTTCCACCTCAGACTACTTATATCGTCTGCCTCATCTGACACTGTGTACTCTAAGCACCTAGAATTCTAGTGAGCCACTCATATTCTCATTAACTTTATTTTCCAGCTAAAAAAAAAAGAATTCAATTTAGTGCACATTATGGGTTTCTGTTTGTGATTTTTGGCCTAAAATACAACTTATGGTCATGGTGGCGTAAACCAGAAGTTGTGGAAATAAAGGTGACTGCAACGCTGTCTTGTCCACCCTTCCTAGAAGAATCCCACGTTGCTATTCTTGGTGACTGTCTCTATGCCTGTGTGCATGTAACACCCTCCATTGATGTTCACTTTTCAGGAACACTGTGACAACCTCTGTGAAGGTGGGACTCATCCAAACTTAACTGCAACCCTTGTGAACTGTTGCAAAGAACAAAAGGCAGGTAAGAAATTCCTACTCATTTTGAAGCCCGAGGATATATTTTTCTTGTTATAAAAAAATCTCATGCAGTAAATGATCTTTTCAGTGATCTTTAATGACTTGATACTTCTGAAATTACAGGGGACTAAGGAACTGTTGGGAGGGACAGAACTTCTGAAGAGTTTCAGATTACTCTACCATTTCATTCATCTTTTTTTGCTTAATGACAGAGCTTAGAAAGGAAAGTAATGATCCCGTTTCTAAACTCTGAGATACTATTGCACACAGTTTCGTTTAAAGTCTCTTACCACTTTGAGTTATGTGTTGCTTACTTGTTTTGTTTTGCTCTTCAAATTGTGTTTTTATATTCTATAAGTAATAGCCAAATCAGTGTTTTAAGATTCTAACGTGTTCTTTTAAGAAAGCAGTATTAACTTCAATTTTAAATATATTCCTATTTATTATCTGTAGACGGTCAAGAAAATTATAAAGTACCAGCCTTTCTAAATATGAGGAAGAGGAAGAGAGTCACTTTTGGAGAGGACTTAAGCCCTGAAGTATTTGATGAGTCTTTGCCAGCAAACACCCCATTGCGCAAAGGTGGAACACCTGTTTGTCAGAAGGACCTCAGTGGCCTCCGTCCCCTGCTACTCGATCAGTCTCCAGTTCCCGAACAGTTACTGCAGCCAAACTTTGATGACAAAGGGGAGAATCTCGTAAGTGGGAAAACAGTTTTCATATTGTCATCAGACCATTTTCTGATGGTCAGACAGTCATCCTTTGAAATCATAAAATGAGTTAAATGGTGTTCCATGGTATAAGTTAATAAATTTTTATTACCAGTTTTCCTGTTAAAAACAATTATTTCTGTGGTACTTGCACATAGCATATTTTGTGAAACTTAAGAGCTATTGTAAGATGTGCCATTGTTTTATGTTTCACTTAGGTTTTCAAAATGTGTATGTTCAGTTGACACACCATAAATGGTAAATTCTACGTAGATTCAGAGTTACTACAGTAAACAATCTATTCAGATTGTGCAGAAAGCAAGTCTTGAATTGATGTACTAATCTTTAAGGAAGCTGTAATACTAATATTGTATATTCCTGTATAAACAAATTGAGGACATGGGGTTACTTCCTAATTCATTAATGTCAGCATGAGCATGGGACTAAATCAGACAGACAATAATAGGAAAACTCCAGGCCATTATCCTCACAAACATAATACATAAAAATCACGTTTCTGAGGTTAAACTCAGACTCAAAGTTGAATTAAAATTTTAAATACAAACCATAATTTACTAACAGATTAAGAAAAACCATATGGGTATCTCAATAGATACAGAAAAGGCTTTTGACAAATTTTATCTAGGAAAATCCCAACAACTGCTATCACACTGGCAATTATGAAGAGAGAAATATCTGATACCTCCTTTTGCATTGTTATTTTACGCTGACGTTCCTGTGAATGATACACTAATGCTAAGTGTGTTTTTCAGTAGAATTTCTTACTTACTTTATAGGAGTCTTATGATGTGGGGCTTTAAATAAATCAAAAGGTGATTTATTGACACTCTTCACTTTGTTTTGTTTTTGGTGGTTTACAGTTAGTAAACATGGCTTCATTAAAGATGACTGGTAAATAATGTAAAGAATATTTATTATAGCTCATTTATTTTGCTTTGACTTTTTTCCTTAGACTTTTATTGATTCCTCATTTTTATGCTTATAATGATTCCTCATTTGTATGTTTATAATAACTCTTCCTACAAAAATAAATCCGTATTTTGTTGGAGAACATTAGTGATAGGCCCACTGAATATAAAGATGTCTAATTTCAACTTCATTTTTTCCCTTTGGTTAGGAGAACATAGAACCTCTGCAGGTGTCATTTGCAGTTCTGAGTCCACTTAGTCAGTCTTCAATCTCTGAGACACTTTCAGGTAATCACATTTTTTACATTTACAAGTGTCATTTTCAGTATGTATATTTATGAAGCAGTCTCTTTACTTCTGTTTATTTTCATTATAACAGTGCAGGCTTGGTTTAAAACTAAAGAATACAGAGAAACGTGCAAGAAGTTTCTTTTCTGTCTCTTTTTCCATTCTGAGTCCTACTCTTTGTAATTGCCCACATTTACCTTCCTTCGCTGGTTACTTAGATTTTCCAGTCACTGTCAACAGTGGAGCTCACCTTTGAATTCCCACATAGCAGCAGTAAGCTGGACAGTGGAAATGGTGCGGATCATACAGGTCATTCTAAAATATCCAGAATTGTTTGACACTGATAGAGCATTTTGACACTTGGACCTTTAAGGTCTCTGACTATTTTATGATTGTGCCAAGACAACAGATACCTCTCTGAGCTTTTTTGAGAAACCAGGGCTTGACTGGCAGTGTCTTGAGCGCACTTACCTGGCAACCATTATTTCTGTCTCTGCTCTGGTCCTAAGCCTTTAATGCCTTCTCATCGGCTATAGGACACACAAGAAGCTCACTAGCATAGAATCCAAGTCTTGTGCTATTAACTTTAGAGCTAAAATTGGCATCATAGTTTATAATATTCCAAAGCATAGTTTATAATATTCCATAGTATTCCTTTGAAAAACATTGCCTTCCATTTATGTAAATAAGAAGGATCAAATTTAAGTCTTCCCAAACTTTGTAAAATTAAAGTATTTTTATGATTATCTTAGTGTTCTTTATGCAATTTCATTATACAAATGTAGCTTGGAATAAATGGGCCAGTGAAAACCAAGTATATGGTGTGTTACAGTTTAACCTGTTATTTTAGCAGAGTAATAAGTTATGCAATCTGCTTCAAAAGTTTCTGAAAGCTAGTTTTGAATCTCCAAGTTTGATTACTTATTGATAATTTATGTTTAGATAGGGTAGGTGCTAGAAGCAAAGGTAGGCATCCAAAAGAGTGCCCAGTGTATCCAAAAAGTGGTAGAGCTTATACCTTCTTGTTAGTTACACTGATTTTATATGTTTTTCCTAGTAGGCACTGATACCTTTAGCTCCTCAAACAACCAGGAGAAAATGTCCACTTGTAAAGTTGGTACAGTAACACGGACCTCTAAGAGAAGAAGTGTAAGTGTTGATATTTCACATACTATGCTTTTTTTTTTTTTTTTTTAAAGATTTATTTGTACATACAGAACTGGGGTACAGGCCAGAGGCTCAGGGGCGGCGAGAGGCTTCACCAGAGACAGAGTGGGGAGCAGAACAGGCAGATCAACGAAGTACACTGCTGAGGGGAGCAGCGGGCGGGTCAGGAGAGGTCTGCCCCGCCATGTGGTCACCTCCGGGGCAGGCGGGAATCGAACTCATGCGGAAGTGGCTTTAGCGTCTTAATGCTGTGCTTTAACCCGCTGCGCCACCAGGGATGGCCATACTATGTTATTTTTTAACTTTGCATTGGATTTTTTTGTTTTCATGTTCAAATGGTTATGGATAAATCTAGGCTTGATCAGTGTCATTAAGAGCCAACCTTTTCCTACCTGGCTTGAAACGCAGAGTATAATGATTCTCATTGGATTTTAATTCTATCGTAGAAGAAAAATCCAACAAAACAACATGTTTTGTTTATGTTAATGCAGAGAGCAATCTGTATGAAAAGTTTGTTTTGGATTTATGTAACTTTATGAATTTTGTAGAGTGCAGAGTGGAGACAAATGGGATATAGTTGGCAGAGCCAGAAAATGGGGTAAAAATAACATTTAAAAAGCTGTACTTTGTTTCCGTTTTCAGTATGAGATTGATTCCATTGAATCTGTCTTTTTCTGTGTTATTAAAGTAGGTAAAATTTAATTTTCATGTGTAACATCACAGGGCATAAACATTTTGTTTTAGCTAATACAGTTGGATAATAAATTCAGAATTCAAACTTAAAAATTTTAATAATTCATGATTTTTCCCCTCATAACCCAACAGAAATCAGGTGGAAATTGTAGTTGTTCGATAAATATTTGATGAATGAATAAGTGAACTACTTGTAAATTGGCTTTTCTTCTTAGAATAATTGGGTAGAATGTGTATGTTTCTTTGATAGGTCAGAAATTGGTCATGACCGTTTCCCCCACTTGAAGTTAAGTTGGTTAAAATATTATTAATGGAATTTGTTAATTAAAAAGGAAATGGGTTAGAAAATTGTAGAAGCAGCACTGGAAGGGAAATAGGGTGGGGACATACTTTAACATGCACTGAAATGTAACTTCTGTGTCTTACGGTGTCCCTGCTTTAAATTTTCTTCATAGCAATTGATCAGTTTTACAGAAGAGACTGTTTGCAACTTACTTAACACAGAAGCCCAACCTTGTAAAGAAAAGAAAACTAGGAGGAGGAAATCTCAAGAAAACCAGGGCAAAGCTAGAGCACCTCCCAGAAGGAGTCAGGTCAGTGTGTGTCTAAAGGTAAAATAGAGTGCCAGTGGTGTGCTGCTTTGAATGGGAAAACATGAAAACAAAAATTGCTTAGATTTATTCATTTATGCATATAGAACTGAGGTACAAGCCAGAGGTGCGGGGGGTGTAGGGATTAACCGGAGACAGAGTGGGGAAAGAACAGGTGGATCTACTGAAATACACTGCCAAAACCAAAATTTTTTCTTAATGTTGTTTCAAGAATTTTAAAATCGTCTTAGGAGCCATGGAGAACCCTGAGAGAGCGTGGACCGGGCGTGCGGGGCACTTTGGCATCTTTGTGTTATCTGCATCTAGCCTGGTGCAGGTTGTCCTCAGATACTGTCGTTCTACTCCAGGGCTTTTTGTTATGATCCTGATGAGAATGACTAATCAATATTGTGGGGCAATACCAAGCAAGCTGTTTTTCACTGACCTGGTTTGTTATTTGTGGATATTATTTAAATGAGGTTTTCCAAAAACCTAAGTGAACCTAAGTTAAGTGAGGATTTACGTCATCAGCACTCAAGTGTTAAATTGCTTCATGATTTTTAATGTTATCTGATCTAACCTCTCCACGCTGCTTAGTTCTTAAATAGGGATGAGTGTACCTTCTGTCTCTAGTTTGACTTTGCTGCTGCCAGTGGCTGAATCACTTTCTCCTAGTTAAGGAAGAAATTGAAAAGTAAAACTCAGTCTTCCTGAACACTCCACCTCCTGTGCCAGCTTAGGTGACTTCTCATCCCTCTGGGTTTAGCTGATCTAGCACCTTACTTGGTTCTCATCTCCCTGCACTTTAACGAGCTAGACCTGCTTCTGCCCTAGAAGCTTGTTGGAACCTCAGGCCTTCCCACTCTTAAATGGCCGACATGAGCTGTCCCCTTCTGAGCCCAGCCTCCTTTCCGTGCGTAACTGTTGTGACGCTAATAGTAATAATCTGCCCTGTTTACTCACAGGGTTTCACACAGCCTGTTTCCTGGTTTACCCTGAACTGCACAGCTGATCTCCCACAAATCATGTCAATAATTTCACTTCTTTATGCCTTTCCATTCTGGATAAATCTGACCATTATTCCCCTCTCCCATCTAACTTTGCTCTTGGAGATAGTTACACAGGTGTGAATCTGGACCCATTGTCTCAATCTCTGAAGTCTGGACTCATTCTCTGCCACTTTGCCTCTGAAATTCAGTGTGTCCTTGGTCTTCTTGGCGTCTCGGTTTTTGACATCGTCAGCACACTCCTTTAGTCTGTCATAGGTTTGTTTCCTTCCACTGTTAAACTTTCATATTTCCTGGAGTTGTGCTCTTTGCCCTTCTAATTGTTTATTTTCTGGGTGATTTCCTAGGCAGTATAGTGATGGCTCCTAAATCTTCCTGATCTATAAAAATATATTCAGTTTCTTACTGGATAGCTCTTAAACCACACTACATGCACTGTTGGAAAAATCAACGTTTTCCAAAATTAACTTGTCCATTTCATGCCAGTACACGCCCACCAAAAAACAGTAGCTTTCTTCCAATTCCATAAGAGAAATTGTTGCCCCTCTTAGTATAAAAATGCCACAGATAGCCCCAGTTCAGCCAAAAGAAGCTGAAAAGTCCCATTTTGAGGTTAGTCTTTTTCCTTTTTTTTTTTTAATTATGCTTATAGAACTGGGGTACAGATCAGAGGTGTGGTGGGTGAAAGAATTCACCAGCGACAGAGTGGGAGCAGAACAGGCAGATTGACGAAGTACACTGCTGAGGGGAGCATCAGGCAGATCAGAAGAGTTCAGCTGTACCATGTGGGTCAGCTCCCTGGCCGGGGATCGAACTCATGCTTCAGTGGGTTTGGGGAGCTTCACAATGCAGTGCTTTTCAACTCGTTTCACCACCAGAGAGAGCCCTAGTCTCATTTTTAAGTTACTTGTTTGAAAGATTCCCTGGCTGAAAAAATGCATAGGAGTTGAAAAATATTGCTACAACGTACATTATTACATTAAAAATTGATTTTTTAGAAATAATTAGAAATTGATTTTTTTGATCTATACTCTTAAAAGGAAAAAATACCTTTACAAAAAAAGTACACCCCTTTTTTCCTATAAAATCAATAGCCAGAACATAAGAAGGGTTGAGAATTGAGCTTTGCTTCAACCTCTGGCAGGGCCCCACTAAATGAAAATAATTAATTTGATTTAATAAAGTGTATAGACTGAGTGAGAATAACAATGAGAGAAGAGGTGTTAAGCTGCAGAGGACAGCCTTCAGTGAATTTGTGGAAGACAAAGCAGATGGGAGCATGTTGACAGATAAAAGAGGTGGAAAGATTTGCAGCCCAGAATGTTGTTAGGAGGGAACTGGAGAGGCGCTGGGAGCTGCCTGCTGGTGGAATCCCAAGAGATCCTGGGCCCAGTTTGGCAGGTACAGTGGATGGTGAGAGTGAGAAGTGGTGAAAAGCAGGGAGATTAATTGAAGTCCCATTTATGAAACAATTTGTACCAGTTGGCATCCTACCCCCCAACCCCGACACTCAGAGCAGATGTTGGCATCTAGGTTACAGCCTGCATTCTGGTATTTGGAAAGTGCTACAGCCTTGTCAGGCAGCTCCGACCCTCACGCAAAGGCCGTCATTGACCCTCACAGCCTACACCGCCCTGCACCACACAGCTGGTAGAATTTCCACGCAGGAAAAAGACTAAGGAAGAGCAGAGGAAACCCACACCAACCTAGTCTTCTAGGAATCAAACCCTTGAGTAACACCAAGAGCATAAAGGATTAGTGTGAGTGAGTTGAACAACCAACCCCAGATCAGCCTCTAGCTGAGGTGGGTGGGGGACTCCACTAGTGAAGAGGAAGCGGCCCCACGCCTCAGAAGAGGGGCCATCGGGCTGCACGGGAGGCAAGGAGCCAGCCTTGCTGCGGCTTGCCACACACTTCATTGCAGCTGCCCTCCCCCTCCATCCTAGCTCCCCTTGTTCAGGAAGTCAGGGCATTGAAGTCTGACTGGACAAGACAGGCTGCAGTTCTCAGTGCTGAGAGGGCCCATCTCAGACCAGACGGATCCCTGGTGCTGCGCCTCTTCTCGCAGCTCTGCTGTCTGGGCCCTGTGAGCCCCAAGACTGACTGGGGTGCCATGGCAGGCTGGGCCTACCACAGGGGGGCTCCGAGCTGGCGACTCCCGTGGCACGTGGCCCCTTTTCCTCCAACAGTAGGGCACATGGAGACCAAGGATGCTCCAGAGACAACATCCCATGAGTTTCAGGAGGAAGGAAACAAAATTGTAGCAATCGTTAAAATAAGAGGATTTGGAAGTTGAAAGGACCCACCGAGTGCCTCAGGACTGACACATGCCACTGTGAAGTTGGACAGTTCATAGGCTAGTGGAAAGTGGGCCATTCCTACCATGAAGCAGGAATGGAGGGGCATCAGATTTCACGCAGTCTTGACTGCTGACAGGTAGTTCACCAGAATGTGTAAGGCCTAGAAAGAAACTTAATTTCAACCCAATGTTCTGTACCTGGTCAAATTCATTTAAATGTGAATAAAAAGACATTCAGATACTCAAAAAGTTTTTCTTTGGATATTACTGGAAGAGATACTCTCACAAAATGAAGAAATAAGCTTGTTATTTGGAACCCAGTAAGTGTGAACACAGGAGAGCGCGGGACTCTCCTGCTGGTTCAGAAGCCCCAGCAGGCGCTGAGTGCAGTCGAGCGGGCTTGCAATTGTGCGCTGGTACAAACCCACTGGCAGCGACTGTCCCCACCTGATCACTGTCCAGCACTGTCGACGCTGTTTGAAACGTGTCTTTTTGCACTCTTGCACTGTTTCTAAACAAGTGCTTATAAATTGATGCTTAACCTCACAAAGACTTTTCAGACTTGGAAGTTTGGAAAAAATACTAGTAGGAAATGTCCTAAGGACAAAGATAACTGCCAAGAATGCTCTGGCTGCTTGAAACCGTCCTAGTAAAGGAATGCAACCTAAAATAAAGAAAATAAGGTAGGGTGTGGTTGTTTTTTTTTTCCTCAACTCATTAAAGAAGCAAAATACTTCACTCTCACACAAAGGTTAGAATAAATTTAAAGTCTTACTAAATTTGAGTTGGGAAATGCATGAACTTCCCCCCCCCCCATTAAAAATTTTCTCTGTCAATATGGCATAGAGGCCACAACCAGTTCTAAATACCATTTCTATCTTGAAGGAATCAGGGATCCCAGATTTACTCTGACTTGCTCTCAGATTTACAGTAGCAGATGAAGACAGTGAACCAATGTGTAAGGAAGAAACGTTCAAGTTCTGGGGCCCTGTTAAAAACAAAACCATCTTGAAGGCGTTTTCATGGACCAACATGGGGTAGTGTCACCATCAGAGATAATGATGGCCGTGGGTTGAAACACAGATCAACTTGAAGGAAACATGAAATTTAAGCAATCAAAAGTTTGAAAAATCTTGGCAGCTATCTAGGACCCCAGCTCATCTTTCTAAAAGCTGGAAAATAAAGTTTGAGCTCTAGTACAGGTAAACACATCGCTTGCGAGGTGTAGGAGAATTTCAGCTACTAGTTTGTGAAAGCTATTAAATGTTAAATAGGAACCATCGATAAAGGTCTGTGCTCGTCACGTGGGATGCACAGACCTTTCGAGTGGCCTGCTTTGGACAATTATAAAGGACATTTATGGGCCAGTGGGTGAAATTTGAACTCAGGAGATGTTAAGGAAAATTGCTGTCATCATTTTTCTGTTTTTAAACTTTCAATTGGAGATCTGGTCTGTAAAATTTACAGAGTGCTCCCTAGCGTCCTGTACGTGGGTCTCCCAGTGTTGACATCTGCAAAGCTCTTTCACAGTGTCCAGAGCAATATTGTGCTCTCGGTCGTGATAGAAACATTTCCATCCCGTGAGGTGCTTGTCTTTGCCTTTTCATAGCTATGTTCACCTCCCGCCCCAGCCCCCACTTAGCCCTGGCAAGCACTAAACTGGTCTCTGTTTATTTAGTTTTGCCATTTCAAGAATGGTGAGTAAATGACTTCACACACTATATAACCTTTCGGGACTCCCTTTTTTCACTCGGCATAATTCTCTGGAGATATGCCCAGGTTGTGTGTCAGTAGTTCTGTTTTATTGATGAATGGTATTTATAGCTATTATAAAAGGAAAAAGAGGTCACCATTTTGCAGTGTATTCAATAGATGTATATTAAATCATTTTATTATGGTATATTTCTGTTGGCTGATTACCATGAAAAGAACATAATTTTAGTCTTAAATCATGTCTCAAAAAGTTTTTTTAAGGTTAACTCATTTTTTTTCCCATTCTTTTGTTCATTTGTTGATTTTTTTTTTTTAGTAGTCGTTATGTGTCAGGCAATGCTATAAGCACTGGGAACATTTTATATACCCAAAGATTTCCAAAATCTTGGAAATTTCTTCTTCCTTACCTGGGTATCAGAACTGCAGTCTCTGATTGACATTGCCCGTATGTTAGCTGTCCGTGTACCGCCTGTGTCCATAGCAATACTAAGACATAGTTTGATATTAGCAGTATTTCCCCCTCATGCCAGTTCAGAAAGTAGTAGGAGGATATTTAAAAGAATAAGAACAGCTAACGCAGCTCTTACTCTGGGTCAAGCCTCCTTTTCACCATTTCACATATATTTACTTGAGTAATAAGCACAACTTTTCTGTGGTGTGCTCTCTTGTGATTCCCATTTCACAGACAGGGAGAAGAAAGAGTGAGAGATCGTGGAGGTAACTGCCTAAGACTGTGAAAGCAGTTACGTGGCAGAGGCCAGGTCTGGCGGAGCTCAAGGCCTCTGACAGTCAAGCCCAAACTTATGTCCTCATCTGTGGAACCCAAGCTATGATTTTTCTCTTGGTTTCCATGTCCTTTGACCAGCTAGCCTTTCTCCCATTCAATAGATGTTCCATGACTGGAATATTTCGTGGACAATATTTGACCTACCATCTTCCTTATGCATGTAGAGGTTATTTGTATGAGCATTTCTCAAACAATGTAGTGTGAAGTACATATTTAGATCAGCCAGAGGAACATTCATCTTGCACAGTTCTAAAGTTATTTTTCCAGGAGACGTTTTGTTTAGTTTGACAGTCTGTCTGTAGATCTCATGGAATAGAGTTCTGTGCCACAGCCGTACTCCCGAATAGATCCACTTTCCACACTGTTGGTTTCACCCAGATCGTCCATTCTGTCACCGAAAGAGCTTTCTGAAATGGAAACAGCAGATGTTGTCACTCCCTCAGTCACTGTGCAGCAAGTTCTCTGCTTCCAGGCGCATCCTGCAGCTCACGAGGCCCACTGCTCTGTTAGCTCCTGTCACTTCTGTGGGAGCCCCTCGTGCGTGCTGCCCCTCTCAGAGCTCTCCGTGTGCAGCTCTCTTCCCTTTGGGAGACCCTCTGCCCCACCCCCACAATTGGCTGAAAGAATTCCCTGATTTAAGATTTGACTTAGACGTTACCTTTTCTTTGGAGCCTGTCGTGAGCCTCCTGTCAGACCGTAGGCTGCTATGTCTGTGGAGGTGTCGTGCTGTATGTTTTATTATTATTAGCTGTTACACTACGAGCTCCCTAAAGACCACATGCTCTTTGTTTTTGTAGCCTATTCTTAGCAAGTTCTTACATACAAACAGCTGTTTCTTAACAAGTGTTGGAGTGGATTCCATTTTCTGGAAGCATTGATTATTAAAAACATGTTCCTTTTGTTGACCCGAAGTCTGATGCTCTCCAATTTTACCACATTGACTAGATTTCAATTTTTTTTTGCTTTTGAGTCTTTTCTATTATTTCAGTACAGTTTTTGAGTTCTTCTATAGTTTCTTCCCATATGAAGCTTTTTTTTTTTTTTAAGATTTGTTTATTTATTTGTACAGAACTGGGGTACAGGCCAGAGATGCGGAGGGTGAGAGGCTTCACCAGAGACAGAGCGGAAAGCAGAACAGGCAGATCGACGAAGTACACTGCTGAGGGGAGCAGCGGGCGGGCCAGGAGAGGTCTGCCTTGCCATGTGGTCACCTCCGGGGCAGGCGGGAATCGAACTCATGCGGAAGTGGCTTTAGCTTCTTAGTGCAGTGCTTTAACCCGCTGCGCCACCAGGGAGGGCCCCCCATATGAAGCTTTTTATACAGAAATTAGTTCTCAGTTGCTGATGTCATGATTAGAATTGATCATTCCAGAATTTATTAAAACAATGTAAACTTTGTAAAAACCCTATTGACAAATCTTATCACTGACCTTCAAGTTTTGTATGTTAAAATCCATCTTTTTTTTTTTTTTTTAAAGATTTATTTATTTATGAATACAGAACTGGGTTACAGGCCAGAGGTGCAGGGCGGTGAGAGGATTCACCAGAGACAGAGTGGGGAGCAGAACAGGCAGATCAGTGAAGCACACTGCTGAGGGGAGCAGCGGACGGGCCAGGAAAGGTGTGCCTGGCCATGTGGGTCACCTCCAGGGCAGGCGGGGATCAAACTCATGCTGAAGTGGCTTTAGCTTCTTAGTGCTGTGCTTTAACTTGCTGCACCACCAGAGAAGGCCCTTAAAATCCATCTTTTACCTATTTGTTTAGTCATCTGTTGTTTGATCAGTTCAGGTATATTATCTTAAGGTTTGAACTGGCATCTCTTGTGTTTTTCACCCAGATTTATGAGGAGAAACATCTCCTTGTAGAGAAATTATTCTAGCTTAATACTTTGTTATCCTAACTACATCCTAGTTAGAAGCATCTTTTCGTTTCTAACACATTTTTATTTAAAATTTCTTATTAAAATTTTATGATGTAGGCCCTCCCTGGTGGCACAGCGGGTTAAAGCACAGCACTGAGAAGCTAAAGCCACTTCCGCATGAGTTCGATCCCCGCCTGCCCCGGGAGGAGACCCACATGGCGAGGCAGACCTCTCCTGACCCGCCTGCTGCTCCCCTCAGCAGTGTACTTCGTAGATCTGCCTGTTCTGCTCCCCTCTCTGTCTCTGGTGAATCCTCTCACCCTCCGCATCTATGGCTTGTACCCCAGTTCCATATGAATAAATAAATCTTTTAAAAATAAATTTTATAATGTAAACTTTATCACTGTACATCTGTGTACACCTAAGAAGTCAACAATATTTCCTGGCTTAAATGTGTCCAGCTCTATAGCACCTAGTCTGTTTTTCACTTATCCAGAATTTATTTCACCAAATACTTTTGGAAACACAGAAAGTCACTATTTGGGAATTCTGCTTCATATTTTGACTTTATGTAAGCTACGTAGCTTCCTTCCTGACTCATATTCCTGCAGTATTCAATGGAGAAAGTTGGTCTTAAGTTTTTCTGAAAACTGAAAAGTCAAAGTTATGCATGATGCTCAATTACAGTGTTTTATTGCATTTTCACAGGCTTTAAAAGGCTGCAGAAAGAAGAAGGGAAAGGGCAAGAAAACTGTTCAGAAGTCTTTATACGGAGAAAGAGACATTGCTTCGAAGAAGCCCCTCCTGAGTCCGATCCCTGAGCTGCCCGAGTCCTCCGAGATGACACCTTCAGCTCCCAGCACCCGAAGGCTGGGTTCAGGTAGCCTGCCCTCCTCCTGTCCATCACAGCCTTTCAGCTTCCTTTTGCCCTTTTCCTCCATTCACTGTGTGAAGAGAAGATAGTAAAAAAAAGAGAAAAAGAACAGATAGTTTTTCCTTATTACCATGAGATTTTAAGATACAGTGGCAGTAGTAGTTGTCATTTACTCACCGGATGGAAGCTTGGGATCCTCTTTCCAGAAACATTAGGATGCAAGATTTTGCATATAATTTTGAAGAAGTAATTTCCTTTCATTCTGCTTCATTTTGCTTCTCACAGCATTTTGTTCAAATAAACTCACTGGAATTCTATAGAATGTGAACTGGGTGTTGGCACAATCATAGGTGTATCTGTGATGAAGGAGAGAAGAGAGAAAAAAAGAAACTTGCCCCACGTTTCAGTCGAGATGGCACTCCTGAGTGTCTTATGGACATGGCATTTATAAAGTGAATTTAATGACTCTGAATGTTTTGTTTGAAAACAGATTAAAATCAGTGATTAGCTAAAGAGTTACACCTGGTTCATAATGTCTGAATTTTACTTTGGCTAAATCATGCTGAAAACAGTAAGAGTATGTGTCCTTTTGTTGTGTTGATTTTAAGTAATTTTAAAAATAGCTGCCTTTGGCAATCAAATAGGAATAGCCTACATTGCATTTGTACTGTAATGTTTAGGATTTATAGTATATTCAGGGGTGAATATAATAGATGCCACTGTGGACCCTTGACTTCTGCCGGCTTTTAAGAAAAGCACAACAGTGAAGCACAGCCATTGCCCTTCCAGACATAGGCCCTCCAGCCTGTGGGCACGGAGGGGCAACGCTCTCCTTGCCCAGCCCCCTCCTGGGGTGTGCCTCGGACCCACCTCTTTTAAATCTGGCATGATGCCGCCGATCCTGTAAATTTTAGCTGTGCTGGCTGCCCTTTCAGGAAAGCTCTTTGTTTGCATTACATCTTTACCTCCCACTTTATGATGACCTGCTCTGCAAATTGCAGTCCTCTGAGACCAGAAGCTGAATCAGATTTCGTGATGTCCTTACTCCTAACAGAAGTTTTTCTATCTTGCATCTTATTAGAGAATTTCTTTTAAAAATACTTGAAGCAGTTATCTATAACTAACCGTATCTGCTATACGGGATTAAAGCAGGTCAGCTCCTCCCTCCTTCCATTTCCTTTGTTTATCCGTTTCCTTTCCCCCTCTCCCCTCTCTATTCCCTCGTGTGTTAATTTCATGAAAAATGCATAAACATTTATTTTTAAAGTTGTATAAAGAGCCCAGTGGGCATTAATCGGTTGACACTAAGTGGACCCTACTTTTTCTCTAGCTTTATTTGACATGATTTTAAGTATTCAAATCATGGCTATACCTTTTCAAATTGGGACATAGAGTTTTAGGCTTTGGGCTTAACTTAGGCTTTGTGTTTTCCCCTTTTGATTTGAAAGCCTTTTTATATCCATTTAACTTGCTGTTGTCATTGTTAACTGATGGCAAGACTGTGATATTTAATATGTCTGACATTTAGGACTCAAAAAACTTAATGCCCACTTAGCACTCATCTTAAAAACCTCAATGGTAGTTTCCCACCTCTCACATGTCAAAAGCATGGCATGTCTTCCTGGAAGATGAATTTTAATCAGCTGGAGGAAGCAGGAGATTTTAGAATTTTGGAACAAATATGGAGTAAAGACTTGAGCAGCACCCGTTATAGTTTGTATGGATTCAACACAGGGCATAAGACCTGGAGTCTTCAGAGCCCTTTCAGACAATTCCTCAGTTCTCCCAGGATCCCAGGTTTTCTTTGGAATACTGACAGAAGAATTTCAGAAGCACAAGGTTATCCATTTTCAGTAATTCATTTTCGGGGAAGTGGGAAAGTGGCTCCCTCACGCTCGCCGACCTTGTCGTGTGGAAAGTACATTAGCACAGAGGAGGCAATTCAAGATACAGTTCTCATTTTCATTGCCTGTGGTTATGTGCTTTATTAATTCGTGCATTAAATGCTTTATTTTCTTAACCTATGGGTGGGGAAAAACTGGAAGAGGAAGATGAGAGATGGGATGAGTACCATTGCCACATTTGTGGGTCTTGATATTTGAAAACCACAGAATAGAGAACAGATAATGATTTATTGACGTTTATTTCCATTTTTTTTAAGATTTATACAAAACTGGGGTGCAGGCCAGAGGTCCATCATTAGTTTTAACTAGATTTAAACTTATTTGTGCCCATAGATGATTTCAACTCAGATGGTGAACTGGAAGAAGCGCAAGTTCTTAAAAGAAAGAATCATTTGCCTCAGAATTCAAGCGATGCCCAATTTAAGGTTTTTAACCCGCACGAAGTGTCTGAATTCTGTAGCTCCAATATGCAAAGCTACTTGCCTCTTGTTAGTGATACTCTTGATCAAGATGCAAATATAAATACTATAGAAGTTAATGGAAATAAAAATATTCCAAACGCAGAAATTAAGTTGGAAAGTGAAAATGAACTCCAGCCTGGGGCAGAGCATGGAAACAGTCAGATTTCTTGTACTGTGATGGACCAACACATCATGTCAGACTATTCAAAAACTGGTTTTACTGAGCAGTCCCAGGAATTTGTTGCTGGGCAAAATGTGGGAAATCCTTTCCAAAGTTTTAAAATTTCAGAAGATAAAAACATAAAATGTGAAAAACAGGATGACTTACTAGCTTCCGAAGGAGAACTGCACCCCCAGCATTTAATGCTTGACTCACTAAAAGAATTTGATTGTCCAGACGGTGTCAGCATTGACAGTATAAAAGAAAGCCAAAGTGGAAGGGAGGAATTGGGAAGAAACAACCCCAAAAGTAGCAGTAGTGTGAGTGGTAGAGAGAGGAAGCAGAGACGACGCTCTGTGTGCTACTCCCACGGCCAGAGTTTGTATTGGGAGAAAAACGAAAATCACCAACCGTGTGTGAACGGCGCTATAGAAGCTGGCTTAGAAAATGACGAAGTGTATAAAGAGCTGTCTGACTGCATAGAGCAGACCTTCCAGAGGACAAACAGGGGCACACAGGTCAGGCGGAGCACCAGGCTGCAAAAAGATTCAGAAAATGAAGGGCTTGTGTGGGTTTCCCTTCCCCTTCCTGCTGCTTCCTGCACGTCCCAGAAAACCAAAAGGAGAACCATATGTACATTTGACAGCAGAGGGTTGGAGAACCTGTCCTCCAGAAAAGAAACTCCATCCTCTAGACAGAAACCGTGGATGCCGCCCTCTGACCTGGGGAAGGAGAACAGTGCGGGCGTGACTGCCATTTTGTCCGACGTCCCAGGCAAGAGGAGGAAGAGCTTCTGTACATCCACACTTTCAAGTACTAAAAATACTACTCAGGCAAAATCCTACAAACAGAGAACCTCTCTCAGCCAGAAGCGAGAAAACTCTCTAAAGGACCTATCAGAGGTGTAAAGACAACTGACGTTTGTTGCTGACACTTGACCAGGGAGAAGGAAACCATCATGGGGAGTCTCGGTGTAGTGACCACCCTGTCACTACAGGGTGTGTTCAACTTCAGTGTTTCAAATAAAGTCATTTGAGTTGAACCTACCTACTTCTAACTAGTGATCCGTGGGTTTCTTCATCATTCACAAAGAAAACATTCTTCTAGGTAGGTTTTTCTCCCCCAAACGGCAAATGCTGTATTGGTTATTGTACGAAAAAGATTGTTTTGGATCTTAATTTTTATTTCACATTAGTACATATTGACCCCTGAAGGTAGTAACTCCAGGGTCTTTTAGAATTTTCTTTAAAATTACAAATTGATAGAAATGATGTAAATTTGCAAAATTGAATGTAATATAATGTTGAAAACTTAAAGGAAATGTAGGGCAAGATGTGAGTTTTATTTTAAAATAGTATGAAAAAACTTGGTTAAACAGGAAAGATGGAAATTATAAAACCAGTTTTCCCTTTAGGTTAAAATTAAGAAAAGCTTCCATATGGCTTTATCTCAATTGAAATCTTACACATGGAATTCTAGAAAATTCTTTCAGTGACAAGAATATTATAAATCTTAATAAATAACTAGGGTGTAAGTCTTTTATTTTTTTCCTTCCAAAAAAAATTCATTACATGACTTGGTTGAAAAATGGAGGATTGGTTTTTGATGAAAACAGTTTAGTTGAAGACTCATCTCCTGATTATTTAAGTTTGTCACAGGTAACTTGGGATTCAGTTCTCCATAAAAAAAAATCTAAAATCCATCAACACGTACAGGTCCTAGCATGGCTTGGGTTGCTGATTTCTTTGTTAAAGTCGTATTTCCCAGTCTTTTTTCTATATCAAATACTGTCACTTGTCTTTTAGTTAAGCAGCAGCAGTAGAACCTGTCCAGTTGTGGTGATAGAGGTTTGAATCTAATCTAAATCACTGTATAGATGGAATTTATGAATGCTCATAAATCATTGTATCATTAAACAATTGTCTTTGAAATCCTTTAAATCATTAAACTCTCCATCTCTCCATGATAGCAGAAACATGTTAACAAATAGAGCTCTCTATAAATAACACAACAGGGAAGAAAACTCCCGCTGAGAGGCCCATTTCCCCTCCTTAGATAGAGACTATTTGTTACCTTCTTGGCACCAATAGGTCTGGAACTCCTGCTGCTATAGACTAATGTATTTTACATTAACACTCAAAGTGATCCCCAATTTCTCCTGCTAAAGGGTGGATTGTTTAAAAATTCTTTTTATCTTTATACGTAAATTATTTATGGGTGGTTGCCCCCTCTCCCTTTTAGAGTTTGGTGTAGTTGGCAAATCTATACCACTGAAAACAAACTGATAAAAGAATTAACTTCGTGGAGGATTTTGGTTTCGGTAATTAAAAAAACTTTAAGAATCGCAAGATGTTAGATGCTTGTCTTTTAAAACAATAATCTTTACTGTGAAGGCTGAAACTTGTTTTCTCCCCCTTTTATTGTATAATTCATATGGTTTGGATTATATTTGGAAAACTTCACATTTTGTTTTATTCTTTGAAAAGTGCTCATGAGGATAAGGAAAACATTTGACCTGTGATTTTTTTTTTTTAGCTTGATTTTTAAAGTATAAAATGGTTTTCATTTCTATATTTACAGTTAGAAATATAAATATGGTCGACTTTAAGTTCTGTTAGTTTCAGAATGTTTCACTTTAAAAGTTTGGTTGCTTGTAAATAACAAAAATGCAGTTTTCCTGAAAGGCTGGGGTCTGACAAAACAGTTGAGGCACTTTTTCTCCTAAGCTCGCTTGCATCATACTTGTGAAAAGTTAATGATTCCTGTGTTTTATCATGTTTGTTTGTTTTAAGATGTTTGTTTATTAATGGTTAAATCTAAATAGTGTCTTTCAGCACTGTTTTTTCTTTCTTCACTGTACCCCTTGCCTGACTTTTAGTCCTGCTCCTGTAGATTCTTCTTTGTTCCAGAAGATGGCAGTAAGACATCTGTGTTCTCCGTCTTCATTGTTGCCGTGACAGCTTTGCTGTCACCTTGTTTTGACTCATTTTTATTACAAAAGTAATATGTTTACTAAAAAAATGGAGAATCCCTCAAAATCAATAACTGATTTCTCCCACTGCATGTGGCATCTTCTAGCTGCACCTTCTCCCCACTTCTTGTTCTGAGAACCACTAACTGGTGTCCACCGCCAGTAAAGGGTCTGCATTTTCTAATGGAATCATTACAGGCACTTTCTGCCGCTTGATTTTTTTTATCCCACAAAATGCTCTGGGAACTCTTACGGAAAGCCTGTGGTGCTACTGCAGAGTTCTTGCAAAAAACATTTGATACTTTGAAAATCTAAATTTAGCTAGTCATCTACTTACTCTAGTGGATGCTATTTTTACCTTTTTTTTTTTTGGCTATTGAAAATTATGTCACATTGTGCTTGTATGAAAATGTAAGACCAGTTATTTGAAATTAAATGGTTCTGCAGTTTGCTTCTATAGAGCTTACCTGGCCAAGGCCTTGTCCTTTGTCCTGGGCTCCTGCCACTTACTATCATTTTGCTTCTGTTTTCTTTCACTGCATTCATTGGCACTTGAACGTACAGTTGAGGATGAGGTTTAGAATTGGCATAACAAAGGGGAAATATTAATTATTGATACATGCTTTAGGTTGAAAGAGCTGTTTGTTTTAAGTCAGGTTTATTGAGGTCGAATAATAGTACATTAAATTCACCCTTATATCTTGACATTTTGCAAATCCACACGACTGCAGCCACTGCCAGAATCAAATAACAGGACATTTGCATGACCTCCAAGGAAGTTTCCTCCTACCTCTATAGTGAGTCCCCTGGCTCTAGAAATCACTCATTTGATTTCTGTTCTCAAGCTGCCCCCTTTTCTAGAAAGTCTTACAAATAGGGCTACAAAGTATATGTCTTTGCGTCTGCTTTTAATTTAGCGCAGTGCTTTTAAGATCTATCCATGTTACATGTTGTAAGTAGCTGGCTCCAGTTTATTGCGAGGTAGCATGCCACTTCATGGATGTACCAGTGGTACCCACTCATTGTCCAACTGAGGGGTATTTGTATTGCTGGCAATTAGAAATAGAGCTGCTATAAAGAGACATGGGTTTGTTTTTTTTTTTAATAGACACTTTTATTTTATTTTTTCATTTATCTTGGTAAATAGGAGGTGTAGGAATCCTGGGATGTGTGGTTGGATAGATTTAATGTTTTAAGAAACTGCCAAGCTTTTCCGTAGCACCCATGGCTGTGCCATTTTGTGTTCCCGCCTGCATTGCTGTTTTAATTGTTCCAGGTCTTCAATTTCCCTAATGACTGATGCTGTCAAGCATCTTCTGTGCTTATTTGCTATCCTTAGAATTCTTTGGATGAAGGATCTCCGTCTTTTGCCTGTGTTTTCCTTTGTTGCCTTGCTGAGTTGTGTTTATTTGGGTACAAGTGCCTTATTGGATATGTCTTGCATGTATTTTGTCCATCTGGCTTACTTTACTTTCTTAACAATGTCTTTTGAAGAAAAGATTTTAAGTTTGTTGTAATCCATATTACCAGGTTTTTAAAAATGGTTGAAGTTTTTGTATCCTAGTTAAGAAATCTTTGTCTAATTCAAGGACACAATGATTTTCTACTGTTTTCTGATAGAAGTTTTTATCTGCCATTTAGGTATTGGATCCACTTCGAGTTAATTTTTATATATTATTAAGATAAAGATGTTTTAAAGTGGAAGTCATTAACATCTGTTGAAAAGTTTATGCATTCTTCACTGAGTTACAGTGGCATTTCGATTGAAATCAGTTGATCTGTATGTCTAGTCTAGTCTATTACTGACTTTGTTCCATTGGTTTGTATGTCTCTTCTTAAACCAACATCATCCTTGATTAAAGAAATTTATTTTCTTTGCTGTGAATCTTTATTATAATTTATAGTTATTCTGGAGAAGGAAGCTGAGGGGAACAAAATGAAGTTTGTGAAAAATGACCTAATGAAACCCTGGTTCATTCCTTCATAAACAGATTTTTCTTTCTAAAAAAAAATTTTTTTTTATTTTTTGTGTAGGAGAGCTGGTATGTTTGCCATAGATAATGGGTGTGAGAGGATTCACTAGAGACCACTGAAACACACAACTGAGGGGAGCAGCGGGCCGGACAGGAGAGGTCTTCTGTGCTGGCTGGGTCACCTCCCTGGCCAGGGATTGCACTCAGGCCATAGCAGTGATAGCACTGAGACTTAATCCTTAGGTCACTGGGGAGGCCCCAGAAACAGATTGTTCAATAGTTTGGTTCAATATAAAAATACTCCCTGTCCTTAGAAAGTAGCCTTAGCATTGAGAATTACAGATTCCTCGCACCCCCCATCCAAAAGTAGAACATGAAACCTTGCGTAATCTGAAATGGTGTAAAGTGAGTAAGCAATCGCCATTCATTTGTAAGGACAAATTATTGATTGTTCTCTAATCCTAAAGGTAATCTATCAAAACAAAGCAAATAAAATTTACAGTAATACTAATACTTAGAAAAAGCAGTGAAAATAGAGTGAATCTGCTGACTGCATGACGTAGTTCCCAGGGAAGGAGCTGGGTGTTGCCCGTTTTTATTGCTGGGGTGTGGCTGTCTGTAGTGACTGCAGTGGAAGGATGCTCTTTCAGCCTTCTGTTGTAAAAGCATAATCCCCTCTGGGTTTCTTTTGTTTATGGAAAGCAGGTATGAATGTGTGCCTCTTATAAAAGTGAAGCAGTGTAATGAACTTTGGTGGGTTTTTTTTTTTTTTAATAATGATTGATTTTTGCATACAAGAGCTGGGGTGTAGGCTCGAGGTGCAGGGAGTGAGAGGAATCACCAGGGTGGGGAGCAGAACAGCAGACTGGCAAATAAACTGCTGAGGGAAAGAGCAGGTGGGTCAGGAGAAGTCTGCTGTGCCCTGTGGGTCTCCTCCCTGGCCCGCTGGTTTTTGAACTCTTCCTGCAGTGGCTGCTTGTAGCTTCGTAGTGCTGAGAGTTAATGCCCTGCACTACCAGTGAGGCCCTGTAATGAACTTTTGAAAGGTAGTGGATTCCTGTAGTTCTTGGAAAAATTTCCCTGCACCACCTCATCCCAGGTAGGGAGATGGTGGATCTCTTAATTCACCATCAAGTGTTTATTCAACTGCTATGTACCAGACCTTCATTTCTAAACATGTTCACTGCCTTCAAGGTGTCTGGTTTTCTCTAAGGGCGTAGAGTTATAAATACATGGATATCATTAAAAAGACGCCCCATACTTTCCAGCCTCTGAGATGACACCAACTTCAGATCAGGTAAGTTTGTTCTGAAAGTGCTTGAAAAGGTTTATTAATAGTTTTAGTGCAATGAGGATCCGAAAGTCTCATTCTAGACATCTACTATTCATCAAGTTGGCTTCAGATACAATTTTAAATATTTTTCAAAATTTCCCATTCCAGCCTGTGAATACATGTCTACAAAAGCATGAATTTTGAATTGCACATAGAAAATTGTAGAGAAATCTCTCCACTTGAATGAGTATTAAGTATTTCCATCTTTTGTACTAACTACCATGTTTCTTTGTAGTGTATCTTGAGGGTCTCACTTTGAGTTTGGAATCCTATGTCAAATGAGCAGACTTGGGAGGAAATTAAATGACAGTAAATAATAGCACATGCAAAAAACCTGGGGCTTTTTGGTCTTAAATCTATATGAATATTGTTCCATAGACTTGTCTTGACTCAGCAGTGGACTCATTGCTAATGTTCAATGGCCCAACAACTGAACTTATCTAATATTCTACTGCCATGTTGAATTTTGAACTTTTGATACTATTTTGTTTTCTTTATGAAACTTGGGATAACAGACTGCCAGTCACATCA